>NC_091449.1:68934263-69213633 GCF_964237555.1 Oryctolagus cuniculus | reverse complement strand
CTTGGGCCCCTTGCCCCCCACGTGGGAGACCCGGAAGAAGCTCCAGGCTCCTGGCTTCAGATCAGCACAACTCCTGGCCGTTGCAGCCATCTGGGGAGTGAACCAGAGGATGGAAGACCTCTCTCTCTTTCCTCTCCTTCTCTCTCTGTGTAACTGTGACTTTCAAGTAAAATAAATAAATCTTTAAAAAACAAAAGGTCAGAATGGTGAATTTCAAATGTCTACCATAATAGTCTATCAACAACCTGGATCTTAGAAAAGCCACTCCATGTCACCTCTGCCATCTCTGTAAACCCAAGACTGTGCTGGGGCCAGCCCAGGAGTCACCTGGCTGCAGTACAGACCCAAGGCTCTGCTTGGCCTCCACCGCTGTCACCTGCACAGGACAGTGCCTGGAGGGGGCCATGAATACCCAGTCACACCCGTTGTCTGACAGCCGCTCAGCTCTTCCACCCGGCACAGGGAGGTTTACAACAAAATCTGTGTCCTGAGAGTAGGGAGCTAGCAGAAGCAGGTGTTCGAGCCCACGTCCCTCACCGGGGCAGCGGGGGTGGGTGAGAGGTCTGCGGGAGGGAAAGCCACGATGCCCCACGGCACCCAGACGGCTGCTCCCCGGTGTGGGGATCTGCACTCACCGTCCATCTCCACCAGCAGCTGGTTCAGCGTGTGCTCCTCCTCGGTGCTGGAGAGGCCCGAGGTGGCGGTGGAGCGCTTCTTGCCCACGGCGTCAATCTCATCAATGTACACGATGCAGGGTGCTCGCGCGCGTGCTTCCTTGAAGAGGCTTCGCACGCGGGCAGCGCCGAGGCCTGAGGGAGCAGAGAGCACCAGGCGGGGCAGGTGATGGAGACAGAGTCCAGATGCCCCAAGGACACCAAGTGGACAGGGTCCTCCTCCCCTAGACACAGACTACCAGTTTCCCTAGAGGGAAAGTGGTTTCCAAGTTCCTGGCTGCCCATGCCCCCACGCGGGCCTCGCTCCCTTACCTTGACTCCATCTGTCTCTCGCTGGCCCCATCTTCCCTCCCCTCAGTCACACAGAGCCATGGCTGACCAGGCCAGCCTGCAACCCCTCCATTCACCCACCTCCAATGACCTCCACGAACTCTGGGCCAGCCATTGCCAAGAAGGGCACCTGGGCCTCGGTGGCCACTGCCTTGGCCAGCAGTGTCTTCCCGCAGCCAGGAGGGCCGAGCAGCAGCGCACCCTTTGGGACCTTGGCACCGAGCTGGAGGAAGCGCTCCGGGCTCTAGAGAGCGGCAGACAGGCAGACACAAGGTTGGCCACTGAGTTGTTCTGAAACGCGCACAATACCGTGCAGAGATCCAGCAAGGCAGCCGCGGCGTGAATGGAAGTGGCCCGAGCCAGCCCTGCACTGCTGCTGAGTGATGGTGCACTGGGCTTCTGTCCCCACTCAAAACCCGATACCTATTGCCGGGGCAGGGCCTGCGGCCCCAGGGCCGTGTGAGGCCTACAAATCACTGGTCTGGCCCTGCCAAGGCAACTGCAACAGGACTCAGGATTCAGAACACGTTGAGCAGGCTGGGTTTTAAGTTGATACTTTTGTATGACCCACAGATGATGTCGCAAACACGCAAGTGGTCCCTGACCTGCGATGCAGTCCCGATCTCCCCAGCCTCCTCGTCCTGCCCGTGCCTGGCTCTCACCTTCAGATAATCCACAAACTCACGGACTTCCAGCTTGGCTTCGTGCATTCCTGCCACGTCTCTGAAGCTGACTCCTTTCCCTGCCTTCCCATCCACAATTGTGAAACGAGCCATCCTCAGCTGATTCTAGGCAGAAGGAGGAAGGGGCAGCAGAGGTCACAGCTCAAGCCAGAGGCTCTGCTCCGCACACCTGCACGGACACAGCCCCAGAAGGACCAGACTTCTACCCTGTGTCAGACAACAAGGGCAGTCTTGATTTCACATTACCAAGCAACAAAAAGGCTGTCTAGCAACTCGCCTGGAAGAAGAAATCTACCCCACCAGGTAATTCAGTGTCTTCCATATAAACGATTTTATTTTGCAACACGACTCTGCCCAGGACCCTGAGGTCTTCTCTCATTACTGAAGACACGACTACTTAACACCAGGCACCTGAGCTCTGGGTGATGTGGCCATTTGGGGAGTGAACCAAGGACAGATCTCCGTCTCTCCCTCCGTGACTCTGACTTTCTAATAAACAGACAAATCTTTTTTAAAAAGTCTGTAAGGAGCCAGCATTGTGGCACAGCAGGTAATATGCAATACTGCATCCCATACAGGCACCAGTTCAAGTCCTGGCTGCCCCAGTTCCAATCCAGCTCCCTGCCTGGGACCCTGCCACCCACATGAGCGACCAGGAGAAGCTTCAGGCTCCTGGCTTCAGCCTGGCCACCTGGGGAGTGAGCCAGCACATGGAATTTCTTTCTAACTTTATCTTTCAAGTCAATACTTTTTGTTTTCTTAAAAGGAGGCAGTTATTTTAAGGACACCGTTTAAAGGTATTCCGCTTCGGTGCTGGGGCTTGGCCCAGCACGTAGACCTGGCTTGGGATGCCCATGTCTCACATCAGGGTGCCTGGTTCACGTCCTGGCGCTCTGCTTGACTCTCGCTTCCTGCTAATGCGCACTCTGGGAAGCAGCTGGTGACAGCTCAATTACTTGGGTCCTGCCACCCACATGGGCGATGTGGACTGATTTCTGGGCTCCTGGCTTGCAGTGGCTGAGCCCCACACCTACACAGCTTGGGACACCTGTATTCTCTGTCACAGTGCCCAGGTGTGAGCCCCACTCTGCTGATTGCTCCCTGGGGAGCAGCAGATGATGACACAGGAACCCAGGGTGCTACCGCCCATGGGAGAGGCCTAGGTGGATTTCCGGTGCCTGGAGTTTTGGCTGGGCCTGTCCCCAGTTGTTGCAGGCATTTGAGGAGTGAATCGGTAAATGGAAGGTCTGCTTCTGTCTCTCTCAATAAAAAGAAAATGTTAACTTTTTTTTAAAAAAAAGATTTATTTATTTGATATACAGAGTTACAGAGAGAGGTAGAGACAGAGAGGTCTTCCATCTGCTGGCTTACCTCCAGATGGCCGCAATGGATGGAGCTGTGCTGATCCGAAGCCAGGAGCTTCCTCCGGGTCTCCAACATGGGTGCAGGTGCCAAAGGACTTGGGCCATCTTCCTCCACTGCTTTCCCAGGCCATAGCAGAGAGCTGGATCAGAAGAGGAGCAGCCAGGACTAGAACCAGCGCCCATATGGGATGCTGGTGCTTCAGGCCAGGGCGTTAACCCACTGCGCCACAACTTTTTAAAGAAAACTGCTTAAATAAATAAAATGTGTCAGCCTCTGAGCTACCAGAGGACATCAAGGAAAAAACCATAATCCTGGGATGGGTGTTGTCGTGCAGAGGGCTAAGCTGCCTAACCCCAAGGCAGTGCACAAGGCTCAAGTCCCAGCTACTCCTGCTTCTGACCCAGACTCCTGAAATGTGTCTGGGAGTTAGGGGATGACGGCCCACGCACCTGGGCCCCTGCCACTCACATGGGAGACCCAGACGTGTTTCTGGCTCCTGGGTTCAGCCTAGCTGTTCTGAGTATTTGGGGAGTAAACCAGCAAATGGAAGGTGTCTTTCCTTCTCTCTGTTGCTCTGCCTTTAAAATAAAAAAGGAAATTTTAGGAGCCGGTGTTGTGGCACAGTGGGTAAAGCCACAACTTCCAGTATCGGAATCCCATATGGGTGCCAGTTTGAGTCCCAGCTGCTCCACTTCCGATCCTGCTCTCTGCTATGGCCTGGGAAAGCAGTGGAAGATGACCCAAGTCCTTGGGCCCCTGCAGCCACATGGAAGACCTGGAGAACGCTCCTGGCTCTGGATTGGAGCAACTCCAGCTGTTGTGGCCATCTGGGGAGTGAACCAACGGATGGAAGACTCCTCTCTCTCTGCCTCAGCCTCTCTGTAACTCTGTCTTTCAAATAAAATAAATAAATTTTTAAAAAATAAATAAGTAAATTTTAAATAAAAACCCCATGGAAAGCAATCCTGACTGATGTAAAAACCACAGAGAGGCTAGCGTTGTGGCATAGCAGGTTAAAGCCCCAGCCTGCAATGCTGGCATCCCATATGGGTGTTGGTTTGAGTCCTGGCTGCTCCTTCCGATCCAGCTGTCTGCTGTGGCCTGGGAAAGCAGTGGATGATGGCCCAACTCCTTGGGTCCCTGTACCCGCGTGGGAGACCTAAAAGAGGCTCTTGGCTCCTGGCTTCGGATCAGCTCAGCTTTAGTGGTTGCAGTCATTTGGGGAGTGAACCAGCGGAATGGAAGACCTCCATCTCTGGCTCTACCTCTCCCTTTAACTCTTTCAAATAAATAAAATAATTCTAAAAACAACAACAACAAAAACCGCAGAACACACTGCTCTAAAAACTCATGAGACTCAGCCACATCAGAGGTCAAGGAGAAAGATCAGCAGTCCAAGCTGCACCTCGCAGTCTGCCAGCCAATCAGAAAGTGAGGCATGAGCTGCCAAAGACTGCCTTCCAGGTGCACCTGCAACAGGCGGGGCTCACTACACCCTCTGTCAGCTGTTCACACAAACAGGGATCCTCACCACACCGTCAGCTGTTCACACACAACAGAGATTCTCACCACACTGTCAGCTGTTCATACAGGGATTCTCACCACACCATCAGCTGTTCACACACAACAGAGATTCTCACCACACCATCAGCTGTTCACACACAACAGGGATTCTCACCACACCATCAGCTGTTCACACACAACAGGGATTCTCACCACACCCACTGTCAGCTGTTCACACAAACAGGGATTCTCACCACACTCACTGTCAGCTGTTCATAAAGAGATTCTCACCACACCGTCAGCTGTTCATAAAGAGATTCTCACCACACCCACTGTCAGCTGTTCACATACAACAGGTGAGTCTCACTACACCCACCAACAGCAGTTCATACAAACAGGGATCCTCACCACACCATCAGCTGTTCATAAAGAGATTCTCACCACACCCACTGTCAGCTGTTCACACACAACAGGGACCCTCACCACACCCACTCTCAGCTGTTCACATACAACGGAGATTCTCACCATACCCACTCAGCTGCTCACACACAACAGGGATCCTCACCACACTGTCAACTGTTCACACAAACAGGGATTCTCACCACACCCACTCTGCAGCTGTTCATACAGAGATTCTCACCACACCCTCTGTCAGCTATTCACACAAACAGGGATTCTCACCACACCCACTGTCAGCTGTTCACACAAACAGGGATTCTCACCGCACCATCAGCTCTTCATAAAGAGATTCTCACCACACCCACGATCAGCTGTTCACACACAATAGGGATTCTCACCACACTCACTGTCAGCTGTTCATACAGGGATTCTCACCACACCCACTGTCAGCTGTTCACACACAACAGGGACCCTCACCACACCCACTCTCAGCTGTTCACACAAACAGGGATTCTCACCACACCATCAGCTGTTCATAGAGATCCTCACCACACCCACTGTCAGCTGTTCATAGAGATCCTCACCACACCCACTGTCAGCTGTTCATACAGGGATTCTCACCACACCCACTGTCAGCTGTTCACACACAACAGGGACCCTCACCACACTCACTGTGCAGCTGTGCTCAGCACACAACAGGGATTCTCAGCACACACTCTACAGCTGTTTACACACAACAGAGACTCTTACTGCATACTCAGCAGGCACAACCAGACACTCCAGACACAAGTTCACTGAGAGCTCACTTGTACAACTTACAAAAGCACTGAATCCACCTTCTCTTCCTGTCATCCCGGCGAGACGGAACATGTACCACAGGATGGCCAAGCCCACGGCAGTCATCCCCAGGGCATAGAGGGCACTGAGAAGAGGGGCAGTTATTAGGTTAGTTACTGCTGCCGGGACTCTGACAGTCCCACCTCACATGGCCGGGATGACCACTGACAACACGTCCTAAGCAGGAAGGGTCTCCCCATGACTGGGACCAGCACGTACAACGAAGTGGTCGCAGAAATAGGTTTTCTTGTCCAATTCTCACCACTCTTGATTGTGACAGTGCCTAAGAGGTTGGACTGATCAGGAAGTACCAAACACCCAGGTCGAGTGGTTTCTGCCTAGCGGCAGTCACTTTTCACCTGTTGAGGCGAACGAGCCACGGGGCGAAGGAAAACCCCAGCGTCAGCACACGCCTGCAGCCACGAGCGGCATGGCGGGGGCCGCCAAAGCTCCGCCGGAGAGTGGGCTCTCTGCCCAGCCGTCAGCCGCCGTGGTGGAATGGTGCCTCTTTACTTGCTGCTTCTGTCACCACTGGCCCCAGCAGGGCTGCTAAGGGACACAGGATGACTCACGGACTTCCACTAAGGAAACTGCCAGGCTGCCGGGCTCTACCTGGGAGAGCTCCTGCAGGCCACTGCTGCTGTCTGCTCGGGACGGGAGCTGCTGTTTCCCACTTCCTGCTCCACGTGCTTCCTGTCGACAGCACCTAGAATGCGCCCCCCGCTTGGCCTATGAGCTAAGGTGCTACTTAAGACACCCACATCAGACTGCTGGGGCTCCCGCCTCTGGCTCCCAATTCCAGCTTGCGGGAGAGCTAGAGACAGCAGCAATGGCTGAAGGAACTGGGTCTCTGTCACCCACCCAGTAGACCTGGACTGAGTTCCTGGCTCCAGGCTTCACCCACCCCCTAACTCCCAGCAGCTGCAGGCACCTGGGCAGTGAACCAGCAGATAGGAGATCTGCCACTCAAATAAAGAAATAAAAGAAAACACCACAGACAACTCAGGAAAGTAACTAAAACGAACTCCAACAGACTTTCCTTTTCCAAACCTGCCAGGCTGGTCTGGTTCACCCCACATGGCTGAGCCCTCCCACCGCGAGGAAAACCCGCCTGAGCCTTCTGCTCACAGGTGCTTCTCACACCGCAAAGGCAAGCTGGGTTTAGTTCAACAGTCAACATAAGTGACTGACATACTTCCCAAAGAACCCCGTGCGCTTATAGGAGACCGGGATCCTGTCTTTGCCTTCGATGTTCAGCTCATCCTCAGCCGCTCGGAGCTTCTCCTCGAACTTGTCAATGTTTGCAACCTGCATTCGGTACATCAAGGCCAGCCGCTGCAAACCGAGAGGGGAGGGGAGCAGTCAGACCAGCCTTTGCAATGATGGCTACAAATTCAGAAACAAAACTGCAAGATATATTTACTGAGTAATTTGTTTTCCACTAATAAGATAATCTGAGAAGAACGCAGGGTGTTAGCACAGTACGTGATCAGAGGCGACAACCCTGTGTCAGGGAAGGTGAGTCTACGGAGATTTCCCAGGAAAGCAGAAGCAGAGATCTTGGGGCAAAACCAGATTCAATTAGGTGAGTCCACTCCCTGCACGCTCCTCCTCACACCACACACACAGGCAGCCTTCCGGACCCTCGGTCCTCCTCACACCACACACACATTGGTGGCCTCCCTGACCCTCAGTCCTCCTCACACCACACACACATTGGTGGCCTCCCTGACCCTCAGTCCTCATACCACACACACAGGCAGCCTCCCGGACCCTCAGTCCTCACATCACACACACAGGCGGCCTCCCTGACCCTCGGTCCTCCTCACACCACACACACAGGCGGCCTCCCGGACCCTCGGTCCTCCTCACACCACACACACAGGCGGCCTCCGGGACCCTCAGTCCTCACACCACACACACATTGGTGGCCTCCCTGACCCTCGGTCCTCCTCACACCACACATACAGGCGGCCTCCCTGACCCTCGGTCCTCCTCATACCACACATACAGGCGGCCTCCCTGACACTCGGTACTCACACCACACACATTGGTGGCCTCCCTGACCCTCGGTTCTCCTCACACCATACATACAGGCAGTCTCCCGGACCCTCGGTCCTCCTCACACCACACATACAGGGGCCTCCCTGACCCTCGGTCCTCCTCACACCACACACACAGGCGGCCTCCGGGACCCTCAATCCTCACACCACACATACACTGGTGCCCTCCCTGACCCTCGGTCCTCACGCCACACACATAGGCGGCCTCCCTGACCCTCGGTCCTCCTCACACCACACACACAGGCGGCCTCCCGGTCCCTTGGTCCTCCTCACACCACACACACAGGCAGCCTCCCGGACCCTTGGTCCTCACTCCACACACACAGGCGGCCTCCCTGACCCTCGGTCCTCCTCACTCCACACACACAGGCGGCCTCCCGGACCCTCGGTCCTCACACCACACACACAGGCGGCCTCCCTGACCCTCGGTCCTCCTCACACCACACACACAGGCGGTCTCCCTCACCCTCGGTCCTCAGACCACACACACAGGCGGTCTCCCTCACCCTCGGTCCTCAGACCACACACACAGGTGGCCTCCCTGACCCTCGGTCCTCACATCACACACACTTGCGGTCTCCCTCACCCTCGGTCCTCACACCACGCATCTGCTCACGGTCACTCATGAGACAGGGCAGGACACACAGGAAAGGAGAAGACTCTGCTCAAAGGAGTAAACCATGGTTCCAGGATAGCACACCAGGGGCAGCTGCTTGCAACGCACACGTGCGGATGTGAAAAGCCTCACAAGGTCTAGTGCCACACTGTCCAAACTTTTAACAAATGAGGAGAAGGAGATGAAAGAAATGTGATAGAAGGGCCAGTGCTGTGGCTCAGCGGGTTAAAGCCACAGCCTGCAGTGCCAGCATCCCATATGGGCACCAGTTTGAGTCCCAGCTGCTCCTCTTGTGATCCAGCTCTCTGCTGTGGCCTGGAAAAGCAGAATAAGATGGCCCAAGTCCTTGGCCCCCTGCACCCACGTAGAAGACCTGGAAGAAGCTCCTGGCTTTGGATCAACTCAGCTCTGACCGTTGAGGTCATTTTCTGAGTGAACCAGTGGAATGGAAGACTCTCTCTCTCTGGTTCTACCTTTCTCTGTAACTCTTTCAAATAAAGAAGATAAATATTTTAAAAAAAGAAAGAAAGAAACTTCATGGTCCTTGACCAAATCTTGTGTTTGAAATGTTACTAAAGGGGCTGGCGCTGTGGTGTAGCGGGTTAAGCTGCCGCCTGTGATCCCTGCACTCCACACTGGTGCACTGGTTCAAAATCCCAACTGCTCAACTTTCGAGCCAGCTCCCTTCTAATGCACCTGGGAAAGCAATGGGAGATGGGCCCCTGCACCCACAGGGAAGACCTGATGGAGTTCTGGGCTCCTTGTTTGGCACCGCTGTTCTGGGCATTTGGGAAGTGAACGAGTGAAGGAAGATCTCTGTCTCGCTGCCTTTAAAATGCAATGAAAATGAACGCATTTATATTATTAGCAAAAGCAGTTCTCAGGGCCAGCATGGAGGTAACCGAAAACCATGGAGAGGGGTCATCTTCTGGTATTAATGTCCACTGTGTGAGTCTAAGAGGGGTGTCACGGCGACTGGGAGAAACACAAGACAAGCAGATGGGAAGAAAGCACGGGGTTGGGGGCTCCTTCTCTCTGCGAAGCCTTCCAAGGCCCAGCTCATCACAGCTCCCTCTGGCGCCAGAGGGGCTGACAGCTCACGGCTGTCACCTCGGGGCGCCCCATCAGCTCTGACGAGCCCTCCACCTGACACAGATGCCACACCCCTCGGCCCAGCCGCTGCATCTCTACCGTGTCACTCCAGTCCCTCGTCACAATGCAAACCCCGCGGGGTTTCTCCCAGGGGCACGTGAGCAGAGGGCCTTGCTCTCCTCTCCAAGGCCTGGTCCTCTGCTCACTCCTCTCGCCAGCCTCAGGGTGCAGCTCTGTCCATGCTGCAGGCAGTCCCTGCTGCTGAGGACCCATTCCGTCTCTGTTCCCTGCTGCAGGCCCTGCCCGCCGCCAGAGATGCCCCCTGCTCCTGCGTGACTCTGCCAGAGCCCCTCCTGCTGACTGCCAGCCCAAGCCGGCCAGACACAGGGCTGCAGCCTCCTCGCCTCAGTCCCCAAGATCAGAGTTTCCACTTGAACCCAGCTGCCCTTTACTTCCTGTTCTTCCTCTCTGGACACAGCTCCCACAGCCACCATGCAGAACCCCACGGACACCACTGTCCCCCGCGACAAGCCCCCACTGTCTTCCTGCAGTTCTGCTGTGCGGCGCTGCCATGTGGAAATCTGGCCCCACTCGGCCCATTTGAGGACACACACGTGGGGTGGGCTGAAGGGGAAGGCCCCGTCCTCACTCACCGGCCGTCCGAACACCACGGCTCCCGGGTGCAGGTAGACCTCCACCACGTCGCTCTCAGGCACCACCTGCACCCGCTGCACCTCGCCCTTGGCCAGCATCTCGTTGACAAAGTCGCTCCAGGAGATGTTGCCACCGCTGGTGCTGAAGGAATTCAGCAGGCTCATGACGACCGCGATGACAAACAGCGTGCGCAGCCGCTCCCGGTACATCTGGTCCTCCCGCTCCTTCCGCCTCCTCTCCTCTGGCCAGCCGGGGCAGAGGGAGAAGACGCAAGCACAGCAGGGTGAGTAGGGGACACTCCAGAGCCACAGCAGGTAACCCACATATCATTTTTTAAAAAATCATTTATTCCTAGTTACTGGAAAGGCAAAGAGAGAGATCTTCCATCCACTGGTGCAGGGCTGGGCCAGGCCAAAGACAAGAACCTAGACTCCACCCACGCCTCCTAGCATCACTGAGCTATCACCTCCCGCCTCCTGTGCAGGCGGGGTGCCAGCCCCGACCCTTCCATACGGGCTGAGGGCATCCCAAGCACTGGCTCCACCCACTGTCTGCAATATTGGGCTCTATCCCTGCCTGGGAAAAACTCAACTCAGAAGTTGCAGCATCCAGTTTCCTGCACGATTCTGCCTTTTTGCCAACGTAGCAAAAAGCAAACACGACTTATGTGTGGGGATGGCCAACGCTCTGGTCACTGACGTTACTTCAGACAGAAGGGGGCGTGCGTCCCACCAGCTCAGACTGGAAGAATAGGTCCCCAGTGTAGACATGCGCAGCCTCCCTAGCACCACCATGCTGCTGCAACGTTACACGCTTTCCCGGCAAGTATACGCTGACAAAGCTGTAAGTACAGACTTCAGACCTGAGTACATACTAGAAACTATCAACAGGTTGTGTGCAGCATAATATGAGTTAGTAAACATAAAACAAATCCCTTTACCACAACTTGCCTCAAATAAAACCTTCCAACCCCACTGAACCCTCATACGCCTGTCTCCCTCCCCACCCAACCAGCATCCTGAACTTAGTATTCGTTACATGAGCAACATTTAAGTTGTGGGGCCAATCCTCTGGCGTAAGGGGTAAAGCCACAGCCTACAGTGCCAGCATCCTATATGGGTGCCAGTTTGAGTCCCGGCTGCTCTACTTCAAATACATATATAAACCTTAAAAACAAAACAAAAAAAAACTAAGTTGTGGAGACTGATGTCTTGTATAGTGATTGAAATGTGGCTTAGAATGCCTGCATCCTTTATTGGAATGCCTGGGTTCAAGTCCCAGGTCTTTTTTTTTTTTTTTTTTTTTTGACAGGCAGAGTTAGACAGTAAGAAAGAGACAGAGAGAAAGGTCTTCCTTTTTCCACCCAAATGGCCGCCATGGCGCACTGTGACGATGTGAAGCCAGGAGCCAGGTGTTTCCTCCTGGACCCCTATGTGGGTACAGGGCCCAAGCACTTGGGCCACCCTCCACTGCCTTTCCGGGCCACAGCAGAGAGCTGGATTGGAAGAGGAGCAGCCGGCACTCGAACCAGCGCCCACATGGGATGCCAGCGCTTCAGGCCAGGGCGTTAACCTGCTGCGCCACAGCGCCGGCCCCCCTAGCTCTACTTTTAATCCAGCGTCCTGCTAACGAGCACCCTGGGAGACAGCAGGTGATGATTCAAGTACTTGAGTCCCAGTCACTGACATGGGAGACTTGATTTGAATTCCCAACTCCAGACTTGAGCCTGGCCCAGACCCAGCCATTACAGGAATTTGGGGAGTGAATCAGCATGTGAGAGGTCTTTCTCAAAAGTAATAAAATTTTAAAAATTAAAAGACATCTCACACTCTAAGCTTTGACACTCTGAGCAAGAATTCCTAATCAAATGAAAGCACAGGGAGGATTTGGTCTCTTCTGCTTTCTTCAGAAAATCCACCCCTTTCCAAGGTGCAACCCATGGAGCCCCACAACTCGCTTCTTCTCGCTGCCATGCTGGGCCCACCCTCACTTGGCAGAGACTGCAGGGGAGGGCAGCCACACTCAAGTCTGGAATTGCTAGTTTCTTCTGATTGCTCAGGATGACTTGCTGAGCGCTCAGGTTCCCCACCACGTTCTGTCTAGCTAAAAGATTTATGCATTTAGGTATACATAAAAGTCAAAGTTACAGAGACAGAATGATCCATCCACTGTTTCACTCCTCTCATGGATGGACTGGCCAGTGCTGTGCCAGGCCAAAGCCAGGAACCACGAGTTTCTTCCAGTTCCCCACATGGGTGGCAGGGGCCAAACACCTGGCCATCTTCTGCTGCTTTTCCCAGGGCATTAGCAGAAGTCGGATAGGAAGTGGAGCAGCCAGGACTCAAACTCATACTCAAACCAGTCTGGGATGCTGGCGTCAGCTTTACCCTCTATGCCACAATGCCAGCCCCCAAATAATATTAAAATTCAGCTTCACCCCCCGCCGAGCCAAGGGGGACATGCTAGAGGTGCAGGAGACGTTAATACTGCCTTACAAGGCTGCTGGAGGCCACCCTCACCAGACAGCCCAGCCCACTCTGCCCATGTGCAGCCAGCTGTCTGAGCCGTCTGTGTGCAACGCTAAGCCGGTCTTGCGAAAGAGTAGGATTAGGATGACAAATGAGGGCACTGGGCAGTCCCTTGTGAAACTGACCAAGATGGAGAACTGGGGAAGCAGCAGGCTGTAATGTGGCCATGGTCAAGGGCTGGCACAAGGAGGCTCAGGCCCAGGGTACCTGTGCAGAGAACTTCAAATGCTCGTTGGGGTTGGCACTGTTGCATACTAAGTAAAGCCACCACGTGCAATACCGGCATCCCATATGGGTACCCGTTTGTGTCCTGGCTACTCCACTTCTATCCAGCTCCCTGTTCAAAGCCTGGGAAAAGCAGTGGAAGACGGCCCAAATGTTTGTGCCCTTGCCACCCACCTGGGAGACCCAGATGAAGTTCCTGGCTCCTGGCTTTAGCCCAGCCATGTGGCCACGTGGGGAGTGAACCAGAGGACTGAAGATCTCTCTCTCTCTGTAATTCTTCCAAACAAGTACATAAACAAATTTTTTTAAAAAGTGGGCTGGCTCACAGGAAAAGACAGACTCATCATGCATGAAATTATAAGAGCCAATGCTATGGACATAACAGAGAATCAGTGAGGAAAGACACACACGGGACTAGCTAACAAAAATAAGATCTCTGAGGAGTAAGAGAGGAAACCAAAACTGACCCCAAGATCCTACACAGAAGATGACAGGCAAATGGCACTCCTACCAACAGGAAGACCCTCTGCTCCCTCCCACAAAGCCCCCAGCTTCTTCCCAAACCAAGGCCAGGCATCAACCAGCACCGGACACCACTGTGGAGCTGCCTGGCCTTCCTTCAATCTGCGCTGTGCTCACTGCTCCTGGGAGAACATGTCAGGGAGGTGTCTCACATACACCCCACGTATGTACACAGCTTGACAGAACGCAGACTCACGTGGAGCCGAGGGTCTCCTGAGCCATCCGACTCCAGCCACTGGACAGCAGCCCAGAGGACCAGAGGCAAGTCTTCTTGCTAACACTCTTCTGGGGGAAAAATCAGAACTGTTTTTTTCTCTAGGTAGGCCTGATCCTCTTTCCATTTATCCAAGCTATTCATGTGCCAGCAGTCTGCTCCCGGGGTGAGTGTCTGGTGCAGCAGTCAATCAGTCCTTGGGCCCCGTCTGAGTCCTCCCTCCGCTTCCCATCAAACCGCCTGTGCACACCCTGGGAGGCAGCAGTGCCGGCTCAGGTACCTGGGTCCCTGCTGTCTATGTGGGAGACTTGGATGGAGTTCCTGGCTCCTGGCTTTAGCCTGACTCAGTCCTGGCTGCCACAGCATTTTGGGAGAGAACCAGCAGATAAAAGGTTCTTCTCTTTCTGCCTTCCAGATATATAAAAGTAAAAAAATATTTTTCAAATGACAATAAATAAATGAAGACTGAACGGTCTGGTCCTGGGCAGATATCTGATCTATCATTTAAGACACCAGCTGACACCACACCCTCCTTGGAGAGCCTGAGGGAGCCCCAGGCGCCAGCTCCCAGCTCCAGCTCCCTGCTAATGCGCACCCTATAGAGCAGCAGCAGCGGCTCAAGTACTTGGGTTTCTGCTACCCACATGGAAGACCTGGACTGAGTTCCTAGTTCTTAGTATCAGCCTGGCCCGCTCCTGGCCATTGCAGGCATTGGGGGAGCAATCAGTGGATGGAAACTCATTTTGCTGCTGCTTGTCTGCCTCTTGAAAAAAAAAACAAAAACAAAAACAAAAAAAACAAAACCAAAACCAAAAACCATAGTTTGTTGCTTTTCATCAGCAAGTGGTAACCCAAGCAGATGCTCTCTGTGGACCTCGATGGGCGACCACTCAGAGCAGCTGATGCTGCAGCAGACAGAGTGCTCTCACATCCCAGCGCGATGGCACGGCACCTGGCACCAAGGAGGCCGCGAAGGCCACTGGGCTGTGCCCAGCCCCGAGACTTCACGAGCAAACAGCTCTCCCACAACCACGACAGGCCCAGGGGAACCCAGGGTAGGGCCTCATCCATAGAACTGTCCTCTGATGCAATTTTATCCTGTTTTCCTGAAGCAGCCACCACTCAGTCCCAAACGGACAAGCAGATGAAGCCAAGGACAGCCCACACCCAGCCCCTGCGCCTCACCAACACACCCAGCTGCAGGATGCGCAGGAGCAGCCAGCGGAAGTTCCGCCCTGCCGTCACCTGAGCCACATGCTTGCTGGAACAGTGACCTGCGCCGGGTGGGCACTGAAGCAGGCCAACAGTGGCAGCAAGAAAGCTGCCACGGCTCTTCCTCCCAAGCACCACAGAAGGGAACACACACGTGTCTGCACAACACACACGTGTCTGCACAACACACACCCCACCTATCCAGTGCAGAAATGCCTGAGCCGACCCGCCCTTCCCACAGCAGGAACTCTTTTTTTTTTTTTTAAACTACAAAGCCTTTGCCATGTGACACATAAAATATTTCCCTATATGTTTTCCAACTCAAGATGTGCTTTTTGAGTTTAATGACGTAACCCATTTAGAATTCACTGTGATATATAAAATAGGAAGCTCATTTAGAGGCCACCACTGTGGCACAGTGAGTGAAGCCTCTGCTTGGGATGCTGCAATCCCAAATGGGCACCAGTGTTGGCTGCTCCACTTCCAATCTAGCTCCCTGCTAACGGCCAGAGAAAAGCAGTGGAAGATACCAAATGGTTGGGCCCCTGCCACCCATGTGGGAAACCTGGATGAAGCTCCTGGCTCCTGGCTTCAGCCTGGCCTAGCTCCAACTGTTGCGGCCATGTGGGGAGTGAACAAGCAGATGGAAGATCCCTCTCTCTCTCCCTCCTCTCTCTGTAACTATGCTTTTCAAACAAATCTAATAAATATTAAAAAAAAAGACACTGCTTGGGACGACCACATCACAGGGCCTGGTTAGGAGTCCCAGCTCTGCTTCTGACTCCAGCTTCCTGCTAATGCACACCCTGGGAGGCAGCAGATGGTGACCCAAGTACTCGGGTCCCTGTCATCCATGGGAGACACCCAGACGGAGCTTTTGGCTTCTGGCCTTGGCACGGCCCAGCCCAAGCTCTCACAGGCATTTGGGAGAATGAACTGGCAGATGGAAGATCTCTATTTTTCTCTGCCTTTCAAGTAAATGAAATTACAAAAAAAAAAAAAAAAAAAAAAGGAACAGAAAAGAGGAGAGGGGCCAGCATTTTGGTGCCCTGGGTTAAACCACTGTGGGGTTCCCATACTGGAGTGCTGGTTTGAGTCCTGGCTGCTCTACTTCTGACCCAGATTCCCATACTCCTAGGAAGGCAGTGGCATCCTGGCTGCTCAAGTCCTTAGGCCCCTGCCACCCATGTGGGGGACCCAGATGAGTTCCTGGCTGTTGTGGTCATTTGGGGAGTGAACCAGCAGATGGGAGCTCTTAATTCCCTTTTTGTTGCTCTGCCTTTTGAGGAAATAAATAAATGAATCCTAAAAAAGAGCCTGGTCCTCGGGGTGGGTGCTGTTCACCACTTGGGATACCCACATCCTGCATCAGATGCCAGTTTCAGTCCTGGCACCTCCACTTCCAAACCCAGCTTCCTGCTAATCTGCACCCTGGAAAACAGTAGTGAGGATTCAGATGGTTGGCCCTTGCCTCACACACAGAAGACCCAGTGTGAGCACCCAGGTCCTGGCCGCAGCCTGGCCCAGCCTTGGTTGTTAGAGGCCAAGGCAACGAAGCAGCAGATGGGTCATTCTTTCAGGTAAATAAAAATTAAAAAACAGAAAGCACAGCAGATGCACACACCTTCATCCTCAGGGGTCTTCCCCTTGGATTTGTCACCGTCCTTGTTCTTCTGCTTCCTCCCTGAGCTGTTGAAAAAGCAAACACCACCTGCAAGCAACACAGAAAGACTTTAACCACCAGAGTCTGCAACAACAGGGCTGGCCCAGGCAAACCGTGCGTTCTCAACCAAACCACAACGGACAACATCTGAATCATTGGCCATAAGATTCACAAGCTTGAGATAAAGATGCATATCCTTCTATCACTTAAAAAAAAACTTTTTTAAAATTTATTTAAGAGATAGAGTTATAGACAGTGAGAAGGATACAGAGAGAAAGGTTCTCTCTCCGTTGGTTCACTCCCCAAATGACCATCACGGCCGGAGCTGCGCCGATCCAAAGCCGGGAGCCAGGTGCCTCCTCCTGGTCTCCCAGGCAGGTGCAGAGGCCCAAGCACCTGGGCCATCCTCCACTGCCCTCCCAGGCCACAACAGAGAGCTGTACTGGAAGAGGAGCAACCGGGACAGAATCCGGCGCCCATATGGGATGCTGGCACCGTAGGCGGAGGATTAACCTACTGCGCCATGGCGCCGGCCCCTATCATTCTTAATGTAGCACAGTGTTTGCTAACTGCAGAACAAAAACAAGGCTAAATAACTTTGGTATTTGAACAGCTAATGTGAAGGAATAAAAACTGATTATGTACGTAAGTTTGAGAAAATGGCCTGAGTTGGGAGAACAACTCCTTCAATTTATAAAGTCAATTAAAGACCAGGCAGAAGTGGCCCGTGCTCATGACTTAGTAGCAGCAGCCCAGTCCTCACTGCCGGGGAGACAGGCCAGCACGACACCCTCTGCAGAGAGGCGCCATGTTAGTTCATGTCTGGACAGACCAGGGTTTAGCAATGGGAGAGGGGCTGGCACTGGCAGAGAGGTGCCGTGTTAGTTTATGTCTGAACAGACCAGGGTTTAACAATGGGGGAGGGGACAGCACTGTGGCATAGCAGGTAAAGCTGCCACTTGTAGTGCCAGCATCTCATATGGGTGCCAGTTCGAGTCCCAGCTGCTCCACTTCTGATCCAGCTCTCTGCTGTGGCCTGGGAAAGCAGCAGAAGATGGCCCAAATCCTTGGGCCCCTGCACCCACGTGGGAGACTTAGAAGAGGCTCCTGGCTCCAGATCAGCCCAGCTCCAGCCATTGCGGCCATTTGGGGAATGAACCAGCAGATGGAAGACTTTTCTCTCTCTCTGCCTCTGCCTCTCTGTAACTCTTTCAAATACATAAATAAATCTTTAAAGAAAAAAAGAAAAGAAAAGAAATGGTGGGAGGCGGGATGGGCGTCATGGCACAGCAAGTGAAGCCGCTACTTGGGACCCCCCATCCCTCATCAGAGTGCCTGGTTCGAGTTCCAGCTGCTCCACTTCCAATTCAGCCTCCTCGATGGACCCTGGGAGGCAGCAGGTGATGTGTGAAGTGCTCTGGCCCCTGCCACCCTGTGGGAGACTTGGAATAAGTCCAGGCTCCTCACTGTAGCCTGGCCTAGTCCTGGCTGGTACAGGGAATTGATAAAATGAACCAGCAGATGTAAAATTTATGTGATTCTATCTATCTCTCTCTCTGTTGCTCTGGCTTTCAAGTAGATGAAAACATAAAAAAAAAAAAAAAAAAAGCAAGCAAGCGGCAAAGTCCCACATCCGTGACCTGACCCTCACTTTCTTCACAAAACCATCAATGGAACGCACAGGACAGCAGTCCTGATTGCCACCTGAAGCTGAGCGGGCCAAGCTGTGTCCAGGCCACAACTGCAGTTCAGAGACCCTGGCAGAGGGCAGCAGCACCAGCTGTGTGACGTGAGCAGGAGGCGCAATTTTGCCTTTTCTCCTTCGGGATCTTTAATCCAAGGTCTAGAGACCACAGCACGCCACAAGGTTCATTAAAGGTACAGTCTGATTTAACAGCAAATTATTGGTGGGTGTTTCCAGTTACCTTCTGACATAAAACACTCGGAGCCACTGTAGATCCTTAGTAGAGCTCTGGACATGACTCAGTAAGAACCTTTTCCAGATAGCCCAACGACGGCCACAAATCAGAACTCAAAACAAAACAAGTAAAAAGAGCTCTTCCGACTGAAGAGAAACTCCTGCTGTAAGAACCTGCGCCCCAGCGTGCCCCGCCGAGGCACAGCAGGCCAGTGCCCAACACCAGCAGCTGGAAGAAAGCACGGAGTTCTCTTCCAGTGCAGAGCGGAGTCCCACAGCTGCAGCGCAACTCCCGGGCTTCCCGGGCTTGGGGGTGGTGTATCTTACAGCTGGGGTTGAGCACGCACGGCCAGCTCCGTGTGGCTCTCTGGTTGATCCAGTGCTGTGGACGTGCTGTGTTGGTCAACTGTAGGCTGGCAAGAAGACACAGTGATGGCAAAGTGGGCTCCAGGCGTCTGAAGTCTACAGGTGGACTGGTTATCGCTGCTTGGTCAGAACGGCCGAGGGCCAGGGCAGCAGCAGGAGGGCGGCCTGCGAGTGCTGAATCCTGGGGCCTGGAGCTGTGCGGCGGCCCTGAGCGTGTGCTGCGCCCTGAGCTCAGCGATTCAATCTCTAGTAAGAAGACGTGTGGCCTCAAGTGGGGGCAGAGAGCTGCAGCTGAGGTCCACACGACAGACAGGAGAGGCGGGGCGGCTTTACTCCCATGGGGTAAACCTCACTCAGACTGTCCAAGGACCGGGGACCCCAGAGGGCGCACAACGAGCAGGAAACAAAGGTCCTCTTGGAGGTTTTTGGGCTTCTTCAGCAGCGTGAAAGCAGAACAGGTGCTGTGGCACTGCGGGTTTAGCTGCCACGAGATGCCCCCATCCCACAAGGGAGTGCTGACTCAAACCCCAGCTGCCCTGGGGCCGGCGCCGTCGCACTGCAGTGTTAGAGCCACAGCTGCAGAGCTGGCGTCCCATATGGCTGCTGGATCAAGTACCCACTGCTCCACTTATGATCCAGCTCCCTGTTACAAAGACTGGGAAAGCAGTGGAGGATGGCCCAAGTGCTCCGGCCCCTGCGCCCACGTGGGAGACCCAGAAGCAGCTCTGGCTTTGGTCTGGTCAGCCTGGTTGTTGGGGCCATCTAGGAGGTGAACCAGAAGGTGGAAGATTTGTTTCTCCTCTTTCTCTCTCTGTATCTCTGCCTTTCAGGTAAATCAATAAATCCGTAAAAAGGAAAAATTCTGGCTGTTCTGCTTGTGATCCAGCTTCCCGACGATGTGCCCGAGAAGGCAGCGGATGGCACCTCAGGGGCTTGGGTTCTTCTCACCACGTGGGAGACCAGGACGGGGCTCCAGGCTCCTGGCTTCAGCCTGGTCCAGCCCCAGCCATTATGGACGTGATGGACATGTCGGGAGTGACCCAGCGTGTGGAGGATCTCTCTCTGTGTCTGCCTCCCTTTCATTTTTTCAAGTAAGTAAGTAAAACTTGAAAGAAACACTAACATTATCCTAACAGTCACAAGCAACAGGCGCTGCCTTGTCACTTGTCTTTAGCTGATACACACCTAGAAGTCGCCAGAGTCTGACTGGATCCAGAAGCAGATGCTGTTTCAGTAACAATCCACTCGTCCCCTCGAAGGCAGGCCTTGGCCGCTGAAACTGCAGTCTCTGGAAACAAACAGTACTCGGGTCACACGGCACCACAGTACTCGGGTCACACGGCACCACAGTACTCAGGTCACACGGGCACCACAGTACTCGGGGTCACGCGGGCACCACAGTACTCGGGGTCACACGGCACCACAGTACTCGGGGTCACACGGGCACCACAGTACTCGGGGTCACGCGGGCACCACAGTACTCGGGGTCACACGGGCACCACAGTACTCGGGTCACACGGCACCACAGTACTCGGGGTCACGCGGGCACCAGAGCACTCGGGGTCACGCGGGCACCACAGCACTCGGGGTCACGCGGGCACCACAGCACTCGGGGTCACGCGGGCACCACAGTACTCGGGTCACACGGCACCACAGTACTCGGGGTCACGCGGGCACCACAGTACTCGGGTCACACGGGCACCACAGTACTCGGGGTCACACGGCACCACAGTACTCGGGTCACACGGCACCACAGTACTCGGGTCACACGGCACCACAGTACTCGGGGTCACGCGGGCACCACAGTACTCGGGGTCACGCGGGCACCACAGTACTCGGGGTCACGCGGGCACCACAGTACTCGGGTCACACGGGCACCACAGTACTCGGGGTCACACGGCACCACAGTACTCGGGTCACACGGCACCACAGTACTCGGGTCACACGGCACCACAGTACTCGGGGTCACGCGGGCACCACAGTACTCGGGTCACACGGGCACCACAGCACTCGGGGTCACACGGCACCACAGTACTCGGGGTCACGCGGGCACCACAGTACTCGGGTCACACGGGCACCACAGTACTCGGGGTCACGCGGGCACCACAGTACTCGGGTCACACGGGCACCACAGTACTCGGGGTCACGCGGGCACCACAGTACTCGGGTCACACGGGCACCACAGTACTCGGGGTCACGCGGGCACCACAGTACTCGGGGTCACGCGGGCACCACAGTACTCGGGGTCACGCGGGCACCACAGTACTCGGGTCACACGGGCACCACAGTACTCGGGGTCACGCGGGCACCACAGCACTCGGGGTCAGGCGGGCACCAGAGCACTCGGGGTCACGCGGGCACCACAGTACTCAGGGTCACGCGGGCACCACAGTACTCGGGTCACACGGGCACCAGAGCACTCGGGGTCACGCGGGCACCACAGCACTCGGGGTCAGGCGAGCACCAGAGCACTCGGGGTCACGTGGGCACCACAGTACTCAGGGTCTCACTGGCACCACAGTACTCAGGGTCTCACTGGCACCACAGTACTCGGGGTCTCACTGGCACCACAGTACTCGGGGTCACACGGCACCACAGTATCCAAACAATGCAGACTGCAGGCACTGGGCACAGCAGGAAGACAGCACTGGGGACCCACAGCCCCTGCTGCAGTGTCTGGGTTCAAGCCAAGTGCACCCTGGGAGACAGCAGATGAAGGCTCAAGAGCTCGCTCTCCCGACACCCGTGGGAGACCAGTGTGCGGTTCCTCGCCCTCAGCTTTGGTCTGACCAGTGTGCGGTTCCTCGCTCTCAGCTTTGGTCTGGCCTGGGACCAGCTGTTGCGGGCATTTGGGGAGTGAACCAGCAGATTAGAGATCTATATCTCTCAATTAAAAAAACAGTAAAAGTTTCAATAAAAAATTTTAAGCTCAAATATAAATTTGCTTACAATGCCCTGAAATGTGACTTAACTATCTGAACATTATTTCCAAGTTTTGAAGTAACAAAGCAACAGCTCCTGAGCCAGCCAAAGGCCGGAGCTGACTGCCCTGCACCGCCCAGGCCCTCGCAGGACGCCAGGGGCGGTTCTCCAAGGTACTGCTCAGACCCCTTCTGCGTTCCCGACCCCAGCTCCTTGCAGAACCCCACCAGGTACCAAGGCAGCGCGCCAGGGTAAGTGGCCGCCTGCAGTGCCAGCACGCCACATGGGTGCCGATCCAGCTCCCTAACGCTCCCGGGAAACAACGGAGGACGCCCAAGTTACGGCTCCCAGCTCCTGGCTTCAGCTGGGCCCAGCCATTCCAGCCAAGGTGGAAGAAGTCTCCGGCTCTCCCGTCGTCTCTAACTCTGCCTTTCAAATGCATACATATTTTTAGACCACGGTCCGGTTTAATCTGTCCCATCTCTCTCCCGCCACTTGTTTAAGTTCTGTCCTCAGAGCATCCCTGCCCGGCTGAGTCTCCCGCCCCCTCGTGTCCACAGCAAGGACAGCGGTCAGCACCGCGGGGGGCAGGCCTGGACCCTTCCTGCCACCACCCCCGGCCCGCGGGGGGCCTGGGGCTTCCCCGGCAAACCAAGGGGGCCACAGCCGCCGGTGAGACAGCCTACTGCAGTCTTCGTGGCACAGAACAGGATGTGCAACAAATCAGCACTGGCCTTCGGGTTCAGCGCGACCACGGGTCCGGGTTTAGGGCTATATAGATTACATATAATTTATAACTTAATAGTTCCCTCACGGATCACGGTAAAACACGACGTACTGTAACGTGAAACCTGAGGGTGAGCTTCAAGGGCCAGAAAAGCACACTCTGGGGCTGCTTCTGGGGTCCAGGCGCCCCGACCAGGCGCGCCCCGGGCTCCGGCCCTGCGGTCCCGCGGGGGACCCGAGACGGGTCCGTGCGCCTCTCCCCCAGAACAGCGACACCGCAGCACGGCCCGCCAGCCTGGCCTGCAGGCTGAGAACCGCTCCGCCAGAAGCCGCACACTCCGGAGACGGCAGCAAACACCCGCACACCGCGTTCACACCGGGAAGGCCGCCGTCTGGGCTCAGGGCGCCGCCCGCGGGGTTACCTGTCGGGCGCCGCCTCCGGCACGGCCCACTGGAGGCCTGAGGGCCACGTACGGCCGCCTGCTGCAGGCTCCGTTAGAGACGCCCGGGCTCCAAGCAGGGCCTGGGCGCCACAGCCACACGGGACCGGGGCCCGGGCCTGGCCGAAAGGCGCGCAGCAGCAGCATTGCCGCCATCTTGGCCAGAGACCAGCGCCTGCGCAATCTGCGGGCGTTCCCTGGGCGTCTGCGCGAGCAGGGCCTCCTCACGGCGCCTGCGCAGTCGGGCGCGGGCGGGGCCCCCTGCGGCGCCTGCGCAGTCGGGGGCTTCCTCCGGACGTCTACCCCGGCAGGGCCTCCTTGGGGCGCCTGCGCGTTGAGGGCCTCGACTGCGGCTGGGGTCTGGTTCTCGTTTATTCCTGCGGAGCGGGCGGCCTGGGGCGCTTCTCACCCCAGCGCCGGCGCCGCTGTCTCGAGGCCCAGCAGTGGCGTCTGCTGCCTGCCTGGACGGAAGCGGGGGCCGTGCCCGGGAGGGGGCCTCCGCCCTGGGTCTCGGGGCCCTGGGAGCCCGGAGCGCAGCCTGCACCGCGAGGGCGGAGGACGGGGCAGCGGGCGGTCCCGCCGCGCCCCGGCTCTGCAACGTTCTCTGTCGCCGCTCCTCGGCGGCGCCCGGTCCCGGGCTTGCGTGCCTCGCTGTGCGCCCGCCGGCTGCGGGGAGCCGGAGAGCTCGCTGTGTGAACATGGCGGCGCGTGGTTCTGGGTGTTGCTATTTCCCTGTCAAAGCCGGCCGAGCGGGCGCTGTCAGCACCTGTTTTACAGGTGAGGAAGCGTCCCTCCGGGTGTGCGCAGGCCGCCCCCGCGGGTCCCGGGTGCTGGCTCTCACCCCTGCAGGGGGTGTGTGTGCAGGGCAGCCGCGGGCCCCGGGCTGCCCCGCCGGCCTCGGGTCCCTCCTTACTGCCCGGGCACCCCCGGGGGGCCGCAGGTGAGAGTCCTGGCCACCCCCGTGGGAGGCTTGGGCTTCAGCCTGACTCAGCCCCAGCGCTCTGGGCATCTGTGGAATCAGCCTATGGTTGGGAGTCCTGGCTCTGCCCCTCGGAGGGATGAGATGGCCGTGCCAGCTTGTGGTCGTCTGGCCAGCTTGGTCCCGTGACTACAGTCAGGCTCCCTGGGCAGCTTGTGCTGTGCAGCCCCGGCAGGAAGTGACCAGCACCCAGCCCTCGGCAGGTGACCTGTGACTCAGCCTCAGTAGCACGGGTGGCCTGCGAAACCACTTGTTCCGCCCTGGAAGGCAACCACAGGCAGGACTCCAAATTCAGTACATATATAGCACTCATTTTTAAGTTTCTGTTTATTTGAGAGGCAGCGAGAGGTTTTCACCCACTGGTTCACTCCCCAAATGGCCTTAATGCCCAGAGCTGGGCCAATCCGAAGCCAGGAGCCAGGAGCTTCTTCCCGGTCTCCCACGCCGGTGCAGGGGCCCAAGGACTTGGGCACCTTCCACTGCTTTCCCAGCCATAGCAGAGCTGGATCAGAGTGGAGCAGCAGGACAGGAACCGGTGCTGGAGGTGGAGGTTTAGCCCACTATGCCACAGTGGGCAGGCTGTTTTAAGTTGATAATTCTGTATGGCCCGTGAGTGATGTTATAAATATCCCAGTGGCCCTTGGTAGGAAAAAGGTTCTCGAAATCCACTCCAGCAAAGGCTAGGCTTGGGCAGGGTGGGTTGAGCTCTGGTCGGGACGCCTGCATCTCACGCTGGGGTGCTGGTTTGAGTCCACCTACTCCATGTAATGCACCTGGGCGGGCGGTGGATGATGGCCCCAGCGCTTGGTCCCTGCCAGCCACGTGGGAGACTTGGATGGAGCCCGAGGCTTCAGCCTGGCCCAGCCCTGGCTGTTGGAGGCATCTGGGAAATGAAACAGCAAATGGCAAATCTGTCTCCCCTCTCTGTCACTCTACATTTCAAATCAATACATTTTTTTAAAGCCTTCAGCAAAGTTGATTATTTTTTATTTGAAAGAGTCCCACAGAGAGAGGGAAAGACACAAATGGCCACAAAGGTTGGGTCTGGGCCGGGGAGACCAGGAGCCAGGAATCCTGTCCAGGTCTCCGGTGTGTTGGCAGGGACCCGAGCACATCGGCAGTCTCCGCGGTGGTTCAGGCCCGTGAGCAGGGAGCACGATGGGAAGTGGAGTGGCAGCTGTTGCTGAGCTGTGGGGTGCTGACGTTGGAGGCAGCGGCCTGCTGCCCTGTGTGTTTTGGGAAGAGTATAATTAGCCATTTTAATAGCGATGAAATTGTTGCTGTCCTCTCCCGGCCGGTGGTGACTGGATCCCGTCCTCGGCCGAGGATCACCTGGAACAGGGTGTTAACTTCTCCAACCCTCAATTTTCTCTTCAGTGAAATGGGGATAATAAGGATAATAATTAGCTACAAAGCTAGGTTAATGTCAGCCTTGGTTTTCCCACAGGCTTGTTGCGAGATAAAATGCAGTAAACGCATGTGAAAGCGACTCTGAGAGTCAGAAGGCAGCGCTGCACTGCACCACTGCGGTTTGAGGGGTGGCAGGGACCAGACACCGAGCATGCCTCGGGCAGCAGGGCCCCTGTGGAGGGTACCTGGGAGAGCCAGTTCCCCGTCTCCCTTCACCCGCAGACCTGCCGCGGGGTGGGGCGCCTGCGTTCCTTTGCTCCCCCTGGACGTGTGGACTTTGTCCCCTGTGCACCCAGGCCACCTTAGCTCCGCGATCCACCTGCTTGCTGCTGCGTGGGAGGTGGCTCCTGCTGGTCACAGAGGGGACACTTTGAGAGGTCCCACTGCAGCCCTCTGGGCCTGGGCTGGGGGGGGCAACCCCTCCCACCCACACTGTGACATCTGCCCTTTGCCAGGCCAGCTGCCCTGAGCTTTAAGACGGTTAATACGGGAGCTGCAGACGGAGGTGACCTGGGTCCTTCTGGGTTAAGGTCTTTGCTTCTTACCAGTATCTCAGCAAATAATTACTCTGCTTCCCAAGCTGGCAGCAAGTAACTCCTGAGCCCCCCCTCCCCCCTACTGCTGTCACACCCGCCCTGGCGTGCAGAGCTGAGGGCCTGCGGGAGCTGCCACACAGCTCTGCACCTGGACACCTGTCTAACCTAGAAGGCTCCTAGAGAGCAGCACCTTGTGGGGTGTTTGGAAACAACTTCATCTCTGAATTTTGGCGAATGTTGTTAAGCTCTTTGTCCACAAAGTTTCTTTCCATGCCATTTATTAACTAACTGGGTTTTAGCTCATATATATATAAAACAAGATTTTGTAATCACAGTTTGTTCTTCCTGAAAAAAATGATTTTTTTTTTTTTTTTTTTTTTTTTTTTTTTTTTTTTTACTTTGGAAGAGTTACAGAATGTAGGGGGAGAGGAGAGGTCTTCCATCCTCTGGTTCACTCCACAGATGGCTGCAATGGCCAGAGCTGGGCCAGGCCAAAGCCAGGAGCCAGGAGCCAGGAGCTCCATCCAGGTCTCATATGGGTGGCGGGGGCCCAAGCACTTGGGCTATCTTCTGCTGTTTTTCCCAGGCTCTTAGCAGGGAGCAAGATCGGAGAGTGCAGCAGCCAGGACACGAACCAGCACCTCTATGGGATGACAGGGCTGCAGGCTTTATCCGCTATGCCACAGGACCAGCCCCTGAAAGTGCATTTCTACAAGCAGAAAACCTGTGTAGGAATTCGAGCCTGACTAAATAGCAGCACTCCCGCTAGTGCTTCCTAGAATGGTTGGGTGTGGCATTTTGACCAGATGCTTGGTAAGAGGGACGTGGAGATGGCAAATTCTGGGTTCTTCCTGCACACCATTCACCCCCATGCTGGGACAGTACCTACCAGAGCCATGCAGCATGGACAGGTAGCTCACGGCACTCCTGAGGGTCCTCGGTGGAGTGCGGCGGGTTTTGAGGCGAGGACTGACAAGGTCTGTCTTGAAGGCATCATTTTGGCTCCTGCGGGAGACCCTTGGGCGATAAAGGTGGGCACAGGGGAGGCCTGGAGGAGGCTGCAGCTGCCACCCCACCCCAGAGGAAAAGCTGCCCCTGGCCCAGAGGGGAGGGGGGGGCTGGCTCTCCACCAGGCAGGAAAGCCAGGTTCTCTTGCGCTTATTCTTTCGCTGGGCTGCCCTTTCTGGTTGGCAGCTGAGCATGGAGTTGGCACCGTATGGCTGCAGTGACGGCCCCAGCCTAGCTCCTAAGCAAGGGGACAGGCTCGTGACCACTAGGGTTAGTGTCGAAGGGGAAGCTGGTACAGCTGTTCTGGGTGCTGCTTCCTTTTCCGTGTAGCTTAAAGGGCTGGTTCACAGAGCAGGTGGTGGCTTCTATGCAGAATTTGATCTGTGGCCTGCTCGGGGGCCTTCTGGCTGTGGGTCACTGGCAGAACAGACCCGGGCTGGGCGATGGGGCTCGGCTCACAGCCCCTCAGAGGAGCCTGTGCGCTCCTGGGGCTCCTGGCAAGCTCTGGCAGGAGGGAAGAGTGGACTGGGTTAAGTGTGAGATGCTTCGAGCCAAAGCACGCAGTCTGGATTCTGCCATCTTATTCTGAATTGTGTGTCTTATTTAGCTTGTCGGTTTGTTTATTTGGGCCCTGGGGCAATCCTGGCTGAGTTCCATTTCATAAACAACAGAATATAACAAATCCGGTCGACTGCACCTGTGCTGGTAAGGGGAACCGAGGCACCTGTGCAGGGCCACCTGGTGCCAAAGCACCAGTGTCCTGCTGGTCTCGCAGTGGCGTGGAGGCTGACCCAGGACCATTGGCAGTTTATAGTCATTTAAGTAAGACACGGGACAGCCCAGTAGACTTCTCTGTTTAACTCCTTTGAATTCTGACCCTTTATCTTCTGAATACCATTTTAAAAACATTTATTTATTTATTTGAAAGGCAGTTGGAGAGATGGAGGGAGAGAGATCGCTTTTGGCTGCTGGTTCATTCCCCAAATGGCCACGATGCCCAGCGCTGGGCCAGGTCACAGCCAGGAGCCTGGAGCTCCGTCCTTGTCATCCATGTGGGTGCAGGGACCCAACTACTTGGGCCATCCTCCACTGCTTCCTCAGGCCATTAGCAGGGAGCTGGATTGGAAGTAGAGCAACCAGGACTCAAACCAGCCTCCATATGGGATGCTGGCATCACAGGCAGTGGCTTAACCTACTGTGCCACAACACTGGCCCCTCCGAACACCTTTATAAAAATTTTGGAAAAAAAAAGGGGGGGGGGGAGGGCCGGAGCTGTGGCACAGTGAGTTAATGCCCTGGCCTGAAGCGTCGGCATCCCATATGGGCGCCGGTTCGAGTCCTGGCTGCTCTACTTCTGATCCAGCTCTCTGCTGTGGCCTGGGAAAGCAGTAGAGGATGGCCCGAGTCCTTGGGCCCTACACTCGCATGGGAGACATGGAGGTAGCTCCTGGCTCCTGATCGGCGCAGCTCCAGCCATTGTGGCCAATTGGGGAGTGAACCATTGGATGGAAGACCTCTCTCTCTCTCTGACTCTCCTCCCTCTGTGTAACTCTGACTTTCAAATAACAAATAAATCTTAAAAAAAAAAAAAGATTTTAGGGCTGGCACTGTGACATAGTGGGTAAAGCCACCACCTGCAGTGCTGGCATCCCATATGGGTGCTGGTTCAAGTTCTCTGCTGTGGCCTGGGAAAGCAGCAGAAGATGGCCCAAGTCCTTGGGCCCCTGCACCCATGTGAGAGACCCAGAAGAACTTCTGGATCCTGGCTTCGGATCAGCACAGTTCCGGCTGTTGTGGTGAACTGGGGAGTGAACCAGCGGATGGAAGACCTCTCTCTCTCTCTCTCTGCTTTTCCTTCTCTGTATAACTGTGACTTTCAAGTGAAAAATAAATTAAAAAAAATAAAAAACGAAGATTGATTGAATGAATTAGAAAGGTGGTTAGGGAGAGACAGCAAGCCAGGGTAGACAGAGTGCCTCCACCTGCTGGTTTATCCCTCAGGTGGCTGCAGTGGCCGGGCTGGGCCGGGCTGAGGCCAGGAGCCTGGGTCTCCCATGTGGGCAGCAGGGCCCCAGCACCTGCGGTATCCCAGCATGCACCTCAGCGGAGGCGTAGGAGCTGGGAGGTGAACCAGGCACTGCTGCGCCAAATGCCTGCCCTGCCTGCTCCCCAAGCTAGGAGCTCTTGTCGGTACCCAGACCCCTCTGCTGCACTCAGTCGAACGCTGCCCTGTGCCACACGGAGGCATCACGTCCAAGCCTCTGTGAACTGGAAGTCAACTCCGTCTTCCAAACCAAGCCTTCCCTGAGCGGCAGCGGCTGTCGCCTCCACGCTGCCCTCAAGCTCCGTCTCCACGCGCCCGACACTCATGCTGAGACAAGACCCAGCGTAGCGTGTCCAGCGTGGGAGGCACACCCTGTGTGTTGTGTAATTGCTAACGACTGGAATAAAAAAATGTGAAACGGCGTTGGGCTGGACTAGGCCAAAACCAGGAACCAGGAACTCCACCCTGGTCTCCCACGTGGAGGGAGGGACCTAATTACCTGAGCAGTCAGCCGCTGCTTTCCCAGGTGTGGTAGCAGGAAGCTGGATCAGAAGCAGCAGCTGGGACTTGAACTGGTGCTGCAGTAGCGGATGCCGCTGTCACAAGCAGTGGCTTACTTATCGCATGGCACGTCAGTGGCTGCCTTTGCTTATCCTGACTTTCAGCCAAATCAAGGCATCCTCGTTAATACAGCAGGTGTACGTACAGCCCAACAAAGTTCGCTGCGGAGTGAGACAATGGGTGGAAGAACTGCGCTTCTCTTTCAAATATAATAATTTAAAAAAATAATGTGTGATCATCACAAGAATTCTGGCTGGCAGGTGCTGTTGTGAGCACATTGCCCTGAGGTCACAGGTGAAGGGGCAGAGTTGGGGGCCGGGCAGTCTGTGCCCACAGTGTACATTTTCTTAAAGATTATTTTAAATGTAAAGGTGTAGACACAGGGAGAGAATCTGAGAGTGAAGATCTGCTGGCTCACTCCCCAAAAGCCTGCGACAGCCAGGGCTGGGCCAGGCTGGAGCTGGGAGCTCCATCTAGGGCTCCCATGTGGGTGGAAGGAACCTGACTTCTTCAGCCGATCTCTGCTGAAACCTGGGTGTGCCTTAGCAGGAATTTGGAATGGAGAGTGGAGCCAGGATTTGAACCCAGGCATTCCAACACGGCAGGTAGGTGTCCCCAGCAGTGAGCTGACAGTGGTCCCCGCCCCTGCCCTGAGCCTGGGCTCCGAACCAGTGTCCCAGCAGTGAGCTGACAGTGGTCCCCGCTCCTGCCCTGAGCCTGGGCTCCGAACCAGTGTCCCAGCAGTGAGCTGACAGTGGTCCCCGCCCCTGCCCCGAGCCTGGGCTCCGAACCAGTGTCCCAGCAGTGAGCTGACAGTGGTCCCCGCCCCGAGCCTGGGCTCCGAACCAGTGTCCCAGCAGTGAGCTGACAGTGGTCCCCGCTCCTGCCCTGAGCCTGGGCTCTGAACCAGTGTCCCAGCAGTGAGCTGACAGTGGTCCCCACTCCTGCCCGCCGAGCCTGGGCTCCGAACTGGTGTCCCAGCAGTGAGCTGACAGTGGTCCCCGCTCCTGCCCTGAGCCTGGGCTCCGAACCGGTGTCCCAGCAGTGAGCGGACAGTGGTCCCCGCTCCTGCCTTCGCACAGTGAGTGTATGGAGAGCGGTTGGTGTGGATCTTTCTCCAGGAAGACAGAGCATAAGCCCAGTGCAGACTCTGTAATTGTGAGTACTCAAGCATTAAGTACAGCTTGTGCCTAATTTAAAGAATGTGTTCGTGTTTGCGGCTCTGCCCACGCATACTTCCCTTCCTCGGTCAGTGCCCTGCTGCCCAGGTAATAGCTGCACCTGTCCCAGTGCACGATGCTGTGGTGCTGAATCTAAGCCAACAGCCCCCAGGCTTTTGGGTTTCTGGGTCTCCTGAGGTTTGGTTTTGTTTTAAAGATTTGTTTATTTGAGAGACAGACAGAGAGAGAGCGGTCTTCCGTCCACTGGTTCACTCCCAAAATGAGTGCAATGGCTAGAGCTGTATCACAGTGCTGGCTCTTGTTTTCGTTTTTAAATATTTATTATTTATTTGAAAGGCTGAGTTACAGACAGGGAGACACAGTTCTTCCATCTGCTGGTTCACTTACAAAATGACTGTAATGCCTTGGGCTGGGCCAAGTGAAAAGTAGGAGCCTGGAACTCCATCTGGGTCTCCCATGTGAGTGTAGGGGGTGACTGCTTTCCCAGGCACACTGGTAGGGAGCTGAATCAGAAGTGGAGCAGCCAGGATTCGAACCAGTGCCTGAATGGGCTGCCAGCATTGCAAGTGGTGCCACAATGCCAGGCCCCTCTTGAGGCTCTTTAAAACCAATGAGACTGGGGCCGGCGCTGTGGCATAGCAGGTAAAGCCACCGCCTGCAGTGCCAGCATCCCATGTAGGCGCCAGTTTGAGTCCTGGCTGCTGCACTTCCCATCCAGCTCTCTGCTATGGCCTGGTAAAGCTGAAGATGGCCCAAGTTCTTGGGCCTTGCACCCGCATGGGAGACCCGGAGGAGGCTCCTGGCTCCTAGCTTTGGATCGGCTCAGCTCTGGCCATTTGGGGAGTGAACCAGAGGATGGAAGACCTCTGTCTCTCTGCCTCTCTGCCCTTCAAATAAAACCTTTTTTAAAAAATTGAGACCGAAGTGCTTTTGCTTATGTGGGTTGTATCTGTGGATGTTCTCTATGTTGGCACTGAAGCTGAGAAACACTGACAGCACAGTCACACCCATCCCAGCTGTCACAACGCTGGCACCAAGACACACCACACTGGTTCTGGACAGCTCCACGGACGTTCCCAAGACAAGGGGGAAACAGCAGCCCCCCAGTGTTGACCTGAGGTGCGTACACCTTGCTGCCTCCCACAAAGGGTTCTGGGAGCCCAGGGATGCCCAGGCCACCCACTTCGAGTGCAGGTGGCCTAAATCAATCATGGTGAGTCTCCCAGTTCCGCCTCATGTAGTTTTTCACTAAAGGCCCTGGGCTGGGCAGCAGCAGAACTGGCTCCCATGACGTCGCCGAGCTGCTGAACCGGGCCGCCTGGAAGCTGCGTTTGGACTTTGTGTTCTGTGCAGGAGATGTCTGGACTGCAGCAGGCTGAGCGGGCACTGGTCCATGCAGGGCAAAGCATCCTGGGGCTGCTGTCAGCCCGCCCTCTGCACGGAGGACACGCCAGCCCTGCACTGCTGCTGCTGCCGTTCCTGGAAATGCTTCTGCAGCTTTCCCCCGGAGACCAAGCCAGCCGAGTTTCCTACATGGAGAAAGCAATCTTGCGCTGGGTTCAAGATCCCCCCTGTGAGCCCTTCTCTGGGTAACATCCTGAAGTACCCAGAGGGGATCTGAGTATTTTGTTCTGGGATCTTTACTGAATGCAGCATTAGTGAACGTGGACGGACCGGCAGGACCCGCCTGAGGACGCTGTCCTGATGACTTGCCAGCGTCACTCAGCCGTGCTGCCGCACTTCCAACACCTCCGTGGCCGGGGTGCTGACATGAATGCAGAGGGCCACACACACAGGAGGCGCACACTCATAGGGCAGTGTTTACAGTCCTTACTTTCTGGCCTGGACTGTGAGACGTTTCAGATTCCGGCCACAGCAGGAGCCACAGTGCTCAGAACGCTGGCACGCAGCCACCCTCAGCCCCTCTTCCCACTTGAGTAAGCCCTGCTTTCTGTAGGCTGAGTCCCTAGGTAGAGCACACTACACCACGTGACAGCCCTCGGGGAGACTTCTCCCTACCTCCAGCCATCCTACTTGGACTGTAAGATTTGTTATGTAGTGATTACCCGGGTCATCTGCTTTGGCTGTAACATGATACCCAAACTGGGCAGACACTTGGTGCGGTGGTTAGGAGGCTGTAGACACCTGCACACCACGCTGGAATGCCCGGTTTGAGTCCTGGCTACTCTGAGCTTCTGATCCTGGCAGTGCATCCTGGAGGTAGCAGGTGCTGGCTCAAGTGCCTGCGCCCCTACCACTCATGAGTGACACCTGGATACAGCCCTTGGCTACTGTGGGCATTTGGGGAGTGAACCAGCATATGAAGAGCTCTCTCTGTTTTCTCCCTTTCTGATGCTCTGCCTTTCAAATAAAAAATACATTAGTAAATAAAAAATTTTAAAAGATGTATTTTAAAGGCAGAGTTAGAGAGACAAGGACAGAGTGCTTGGGCCCTTGCACCCACATGGGGGACCTGGAGAGGCTCCTGGCTTTGGATCGACCCAGCTCTGGCCATTGTGGCCACTTGGGGAGTCAGCCAGCGGATGGAGGACCTCTCAACATCTCTCCCTTTCAGATAAATGATTCAATATTCACAAAAAAGGATGGCAATTTTTGTTATGTGCATTTTACCACAATGAAAATGGGGGCGGGGGGGTGGGGAGGAAGAGAAAAACATTAGTATCTGAAAAAGAAAATCTACAGCTGAGGGAATACAGAGAGCGTCTGGGGCGGTGCCGGTGCTGGCCAGGTCAAGGCCAGAGCCCAGGGCTTTTCCTCGGCTGTGGTTTTGGAGGACAGCAAACCTCAGCGCTCTGGGAACCAGAAAGGAAAACACGGAATGACTTCCCGTGAAGTGTGCTCTGCTTCCTGATTCCAGCGCCGAGAACACGGAGGAGCTGGCGTGAGCACAGGCCACAGGGAGGAGAGGGGGGGAAGGTGCTGTGTGTAAGAGGAAGTGGACAGTCAGCAGGGAAGCGGGGCTGCCTCCTCAGCACTGACCTCTGCCCAGCCTGCAGGAAGCGGGAGGGGCCAATCCGCAGGCCCTGGCACTCCCAGTGCACTGCAGGGAGACGGGCAGCGTGGGGAGCAGGAAGCGGGAGGGGCCAATCCGCAGGCCCTGGCACTCCCAGTGCACTGCAGGGAGACGGGCAGCGTGGGGAGCAGGAAGCGGGAGGGGCCAATCCGCAGGCCCTGGCACTCCCAGTGCACTGCAGGGAGACGGGCAGCGTGGGGAGCAGGAAGCGGGAGGGGCCAATCCGCAGGCCCTGGCACTCCCAGTGCACTGCAGGGAGCCGGGCAGCGTGGGGAGCAGGAAGAGGGGAGGGGCCAATCCGCAGGCCCTGGCACTCCCAGTGCACTGCAGGGAGACGGGCAGCGTGGGGAGCAGGAAGCGGGGTGGGGGGAGCTTCCAGTGCCTTTGCTTACGGGCTGGTCTGCTTAGCCATTCTTCCCCTCCCAACACCACTGGGTCTGGAGGCCGCACCTGAGTGTCCAGCTACATCAGAGAGCCCTGGCGCTGTCTGCAGCCAGCGCCTGGCTTGCACTGACAGCTGAACCCACGGCTCCTGGTAAACAGCAGGTCCTGAACGAGTGTGTGCAGGAAGAATCCAGTGAACACAGCTGCAGCACTGTAGTGGGGCAAGGCCTGAAGACAGGCCTTCCTGAGGGGCTCGAACCCAGGGCCACCCAGGGTGCTTGGTTCTGGTCCTCCTCCAGGTGTCCTAATAGGAATACCCAGGCCAACCCGGGTACCCATTAAAGGAACCAAGATTTTAATTTATTGGAGAGAGAGAGAGGAGACAAAGATCTTCCAGCTGCTGGTTCACTCCCCAAATCGTAACAACTGCTGGGGCTGGGCCAGGCCAAGGCCAAGAGCCAGGAGCTTCTTCCAGGTTTCCCACGTGGGTGCAGGGGCCCGAGCACTTCCACTGCTTTCCCAGGAGTAGGAGCAGCAGCTGGGACTTGAACCAGTGCCCACGTGGGATGCTGGCGTTGCAGGCACCGGTCCTGGCCACGGTGTCTTGCCGACTGTGTTCAAACTCAGTTCCACTCGGCCGCACACTGTGTTCTTGCCAGCCAGCTTCACCCTGGCGCACACGCGGGCCAGGGCCTCCTGTTTTCCCTCTTCCAGTGAGTCCTGTGCTGCCAGGGGCTCTTTGCCTAGGACCTGCCCTTGGGCAGTCTGCAGCGTTTAAGGCTGTCTAAGCCTTCAGTTAGCGTCTAGGAAGTAGCAGACCCTGGGGGTTAAGCTGCTGCCTGTGACACCAGCATCCCCTATCAGAGTGCCCCTTTAGTCCTGGCTACTCCACTTGCAATTCAGCTCCCTATTAATGTGTCTGGGAAGGTAGGGGATGATGGCCCAAGTGCCCAGGCCTCTGCCACCCATGTGGGAGACCTGGGTGGAGTTCCTGGCTCATGGTTTTGGCCTACCTCACACCTGGCTAGACACGTGGGGAGCAAACCAGAGTACAGATCGCTCCCTCTCTCTGTTGCCGTCTTCCCAGTCCTGCCCCTATCTCTTCTATCCTGAATCCAATACAGGCCGCAGACTCGAGTTGGACAGAGTGGACGCTTCTGTTGGCTGGATGCAGCCTGCCCTTTCAAGTCACCTCTCCCAGAACGTGAGCCGAGGTGTGACTGGCATTTCTTAGTCACCATGGTCATAAAGGAATGTGATAATTTAGCCACTATATTTATTTAATATATGTAAAAACTGTCATTTCAACGTGTCACAAATAAAAAGTGTTTGTCAGATACTTTATGTTCTTTTTGTCTTTGCACCAAGCCTTCAAAATCTGGAGTGTATTTTGTATTACAGCACACACGCCTTTGGATTCTCATTTCTTTTTTAAAAAAAGATTTACTTGAAATGCAAAGTTTACAGAGACAGAGCGAAAGAGAGAGATCTTCCATCCACTTTTTCACTTCTGCAGTGGCCAGAGCTGGACTAACTTGAAGCCAGGAGCTTCTTCTGGCTCTCACATGTGGGTGCAGGAGCCCAAGGACTGGACCATCTTCTGCTGCTCTCCCAGGCGCATCAGCAGGGAGCTGGATTGGAAGGGGAGCAGCCGGGTCTCAGACCAGCACTCATGCTGCATGCTGCTGTCATGGGTGGTGGCTGAACCTGCTACACCACAATGCCAGCCCCTCTTTCTTTATTTTCCTTCTAAGTTTACTTATTTGAAAGGCACAGAGAGACTTCTCATGCACTGGTTCATTCTCCAAATGTACCTCGTAGCCAGCGCTGGGCCAGGCAACACCAGGAGTGGGGAACTAAGATCCAGGACTCCCACTGGGTGGCAGGGACCCAACTACTTGAACCATTTCTTGCAGTCTCCCAGGACTGGCAGAAACTGGAATCAGGCAGATGTGAGACTCAAACCCAGGCACTCTCCAGTATGGGATGCAGGGGTCCCAGGCGATGTGTTCTTAACCACTGGGGCAGACAGCCTTCACAGTTTAAGGGGCCAGTAGTCACAGATGGCCACTAGTGGACAGCACAGGCCTACAGCGACTCCCTCACCTCTCACCCAGTTAGCCCTGAAAGCCAGCTCCGGACGAGACCTGATCTTCGTCCTGCACCCCGCACTCTCTCCAAGCAGTCAGCACGGACGGGTGGCTCATCACACAGCTCTGCAGGTGTGGCACGTGCCGAGGGCTGCAAGCGCCCAAGCTCCCTCAGACCTCTTTTCCAAGGAAAGAGCCCCACCCTTGGACCTGACCACCCCCCGAGCGGCTCTGCCTCCGACGCTGACCACCCTGCGGTCAGGGTCACAGAGCTGCTGACAGTAATTTCTGAACCTGCGTCCTCCGCGGGTCAGCTGCACCTGTCAAATCCCCAGTCCTTAGTGCCCTCCTGGTGCTGGCCCTCAGCGGACAGGAGACGCTTTTGAATCAGTGCATCCAGCGGCTTAATTCTTTACGCTCCGCTTCTTCTCCATCCTGTAGTTTCTGCTTCCGTGGCTTTCACCTTTTACACTGGCACGCTTTCAGACTCAGTTTTCAAGTCCGACCGTCATTTGCTGTTCTCCCCACATTCCTACAACAGCTAGGGCTGGGCCAGGCCAAAGCCGGGATCCGGGAACGCCGCCTGGGTCTCCCAGGTGCGCGGCAGGGGCCAAGCGCCTGAGCTTCCCAGGCGCATCGGCAGGGAGGTGCACCTGATCCCGGGCGCCCGCCTCCAGGAGGGTCCAGGGAGGAAACAAACACGAAACACCAATCCCCAGTCACCGACATTTACTCAACACGTGGGGCAGGGTCCAGGCCTGACGCTCGCCGGCCTAATCTCGTCATTCGACAGTCAGGCACATGCGGAACGCGGGGCCCCCTTTTCACAAATGTGGTCAGAAACGGGTAGGCTGGCTTTCCTGTTTTACATGAAGTACTTGAGAGGCTCGCGCGCGCTCTCTCACACACACACACAAGCTGGGCATCTTCCACCCACTGGGTCACTCCCAAAATGCCAGCGACAGCCCCGGCTGGAGGCAGCAGCCAGACTCAATCCAGGTCTCCCGCGTGGGGGCAGGAACCCAACCGCTGCGGCCATCACCTGCTGCCGCCCAGGCGCGCATTCCCAGGAGGCTGGGGTCAGGGGCAGAGGCCCGGCTGGAGCCAGGCGCGCCGATACGGGCCGTGAGCGTCCCACCACCGGGCCAAACACTCGCCCCTGCTTCTTTTACTTGTACCTCGAGTTTGCGACCACGGGGCACAACCTTTTCACGCTCCGCGGCCTCGGCAGCCACGCGCCAGCCCCTGCGCCACAGTGCTGCGCCAGCCCGGGGAGGCCCCCGGCCGCCGACGTGACCGGATGCGCCCTGTCGCGGGGCTCCCGCCGGCCGCGGCCCAGCGCCGGTGGGCGTGCACCGCCGCTTTTCCCACCCCCAGCGGCCACTCACGTGGAAGAGCGACGGCTGCACGGGCCAGGTGCGCCCCGGGCGGCTCGGACAAGCGGTCCGCGGAGAGGGCCTCCTCGGCTCGGGGCCGGCCGCGCCCGAACACCGCACACGCCCGGCCAGGAGCAGCCGAGGGGAGCCTGCCCGGGCAGGCGAAAGCGACGGAGCCGCCTCCCGGGGAGCGCGCGCCCGCTCGGCGGACACTCCGTTTCCCACCTCCTTCAGCACCACGCCTCGCTTCCAGACCCGGCGCCTTGTGGTTCCGGCACTCGGCAAGACCAATCGTCGTGCCCGAGAGCGCAAGGCCCACCCCCTGAGAGACGCAGACAGCCAATCCAGCGTCCCGTAAGCCTCCGCGCCCCGTGCGCCCTGACGCACGGCCGTGCGCTGTCGTCCCCGGGACGTCGTCTAGTCCCGCCCCAAGCCCGTCCGGGAAGCTGTCAATCGCAGCGTCGTCCCTTCACCCCGGCATCGCACTTCCTCCCGACGCCGTGACGTGCGCAACGCCTGCGGCTCGGCGGTGGCGGGCCAATGGCGGTGGCGGATACGGCGGGCCAATGGGCGGGAGCGTCTCATGCGCCCGGCGCCCGCCGCAGCCGCCGCTGGGTCCTGGAGCCAGAGGCCGCCCGCGACGGAGCGCGATGGAGCGAGGGCCCCAGCCCGGGAGGCGCCGCCGCCGAGCCCGCGGCCAGACGCCCCCGCAGTAGCGTCAGACCGAACCGCGGCCCCGCGCGAGCCCTGGGCGCGCCCGAGGGGCGGGCTCGCCTCTCGCGGCCCTCGCAGCTCGGCGGCGCTCGGAGCCCGCGCCGCCGCCGCCGCCTTCCCGCCCGGGCCGCGCGGCCGGGAAACCGGCGGGGCTGCATGGGCAGCGCCTGCGCCCCGCCGCCGCCGAGCCGCCCTCGGAGCCGGTGAGAGGCGCGCCGTCCGAGGTCGAGGGTCGGGGCGGGGGCCGGGATCGCGCGGCCTTGCGGCCTGCTGGCTGAGCGGACTCGGCGGGCCTCCGCGGGCCGGGGGTCCGGGGCCGCGGCGAGGGGCCGGGGGCGGGCTCCGAGGCGCCGCGGGAGCGTCTGTGTGGTCTGGGGGCGTCGTGAGGGGCCGAGGGTGGGCTCTGTGGCGCGTCTGGAGCGCCTGAGGGGTCGGGGGGTCGCGGGAGGGCCCCGGGGCACTCGGGGGCGCCGTGAGGGGCCTAGGGTGCGCCCCCGGGCGGACCCAAGGGGTCTGCGGGTCGCTCTGAGGAGCCGAGCGTGGGGCCTGGGCCCTGGAGGGGCTGCGCGTTCTTGGGGCACTGTGAGGGGCCCGGAGTGGACCCGGGCGGCCTAGGGGCCCGGGGGCGCCGTGTGGGGCCGAGGGCGGGCCCGGGGGCGCCGACCCCTGGCCCGCACGAGGGCGCCTGCCCCGCGCCGGTTGTCGTTGTTGTGCCCGGCGCGGTGTGGAAACGGGGGCAGGCGGCCCTCGGCTCGGCGCCGGAGGGGGCGGCGCGGGGGCCGGGGGGCGCGGGGCTCGGGAGCGCGCGCGCGCGCGCGCGGCGAGGGCAGGAATGCGGGCGGCAGGGGGGTCTGGGGGAGGGGAGGCGGGCCGGGGGCGAGCGGGAGGAAGGCGGCGGCGGCGGCTGCAGCCCTTGGCCTCAAGGAACAATGTGAGACGTTGCCTGAAATGTTAATTTCCGTTCCTCATTTCATCATCCCCCGGCAGGGCGGTAGCCGGGTGCGCGCGCGCGCGCGTGTGCGGGTGCGCGCGCGCGTGTGCAGGGCTGGCCCTGCCACATGGATTGTGATGTTGACCCTTGTGGCGGTGTCGTCCTGGGGGCGAGTCGCGGCGCTGCCCCGGGTGCCTCTCTGCGGTGGTGCTGGGGTGTCTGCTCCCGTGTGGGTCCCAGCTTCCTTGGAGTTCGGGTAGAAGCGTTTGCAAGATTAAGTTGGGCCAAGAGGGCCCTCACCTCCCGTGGGGAACGCGGCTCAGCAGTTAGCGCGCGTGCGCGGCGGTCGGGGTTCCTGCAGGTTGCTGGGAGCGTTTAGCCCTTCGCCCGGACGCCGTGTTTTGCGAGACGGCTTCCTGCGGCGGCGAGGCCCCTGCTCGGTGTGCACTTGTTGGGCTGCAGAACAGCCAGGCCGTAACGGTCCTGCTGGTGGGACAAGTGCTGTGGAGACGGCTCCTGCTCTCTGTGTGTGCAAGCCTAGTCCTCGACCCCGCTTGCCTAGCCCTGAGCCGGAGACTGGCCCTGCGCAGCGCCCCTGGGAACTCCGTGTCTCCAGCGAGCCTCTGCGCCCTGGAGACGGAGTCGGGGCCGTGTCTTGGAGGGTTACTGCTCGACTCTCCTGATGGTAACTTTGCAGCTGTCGTGCAGCAAAAACAAAATAGAACAGGAAGACCGCCTTGCCCGGCTTTGTGACACGAAGGTGGGCCGCGGTGCGGTGCTGTGCGAGTCCTCGACCCTTGCTCCCTGGGGTTTCCCTAGGGACAGGCTCCCACTGCCTTGGCTGCTGTCTGCGGTGCGGGGCGCTGCGAGGGAACAAAGACCAGCGTGCTGTGGCGTTTTCCTGTTGTTTGTGTGTGTGCTTCTGGTTCCTGGAAGGCTAACCAGTGACACCGCTAAGTTAACCCAGGCTAGAAGCCTTGAGAAGCGCTGGTCGTGGTCGTGGTCACGGTCATCATCCCCTTCCTTCTCTTTCTTTTTCTTTCCTTTTTTAAACTGAAAAAATACCCAGAGCAGGATTCAACAGAAGTCCGTTTCTGAGGGTGTCGCCTGGTCGGAGTCCTGCGTGTGTGGGCGCTGAGGGGCCAGCCGGGCTGCTGCGGGCTCGCGGCTGTCACGGTCGCTGTGATTACAGTGTCGCTGCAGAGTTTCGCGTTCGAGAATATTGTCCAAGAAGCTTGTTTGCCTTGTATTTTTAAGTAGATTTGACATAAGAGGTTATGTTTCTCCGAATATCAGAGTGATTTTGCATATGGGCGATGAGCCCATGGCCAGTTAAATAATGTAATTAGACAGTAACAGGAGCTGCTGGTTCAGGAGTAGTCTGCATTTTTGGCAAAATGAGTGTTTTGGTCTGTCAGCCTGCGAGTCCTCACCCTCAGGTGGCAGCCCCAGGAGTGGCGGCCGTTTATGGCGTGGGAGCCACCCGGAGGTACGGCCTGGAGGTTTCAGCACTGTCCCCTTCATCGCAGTTTCAGATGGAGTCTGTACAGTTCAGCTGTTTCAGTTGTATCTTAAAGCGGTGAAGGAGGTGTCCGTCCCCAGCTCTCCGGCTCTGACCGTTGCAGGACAGCCGGGGTGGAGACCTCTGTAGGCTAAGGCGCTGAGCACTTGAATGGCTGCTTTGCTGACTGGTGGTTTGAGGGGCCTTATTCGTGGAATCCCTCAGGCCAGAGTTGCACTCTGCTGTGGGCTTTGTGTTTGCCGTGACTGCCCTTCCCCCCTCCAGATTTAACATTTTCTTTCTAGTTCACTTTCCGGCCAAATAGTGTCCTTTTGTGGGGAATGGGGGCGTTGGCCATCGCCTGTGACCTTAGCATCCCATCTAGGTGCTCCGCGTCCCGTCCAGCTCCCTGCTGGTGCTCCTGGGAACGCAGCAGGAGATGGCCCAAGTCCTTGGGTGCTTGCACCCACGTGGGGGACCTGGATGAAGCTCCTGCTTTGGACCAGCCCAGCTCTGGCGGTTGTGGCCATTTGGGGAGTGAACCAGTGGATGCAGGATCTTTCTGTGTCTGTCCCACTGTCTCTCTCTTTCTAAACTCTGCCTTTCAAGTAAATAGATACATAAATCTTTAAAAAAAAAAAAAAAGGTATTTATTTGAATGGCAGAGCAACAGAGATTGAGACCAAGAGAGGGAGGAATCTTGTATTTGCTGAATCACTCCTCAGATGGCCATAACAGCAAAGGTTGGGCTAGGCGGAAGCTCCATCCGGGTCTCCCACGCAGGTGCAGGGGACCAGGCACTTGGGCCAGCGTGTGCTTCCTAGGCACATTGGCAGGTTGGGATGTGTAGCAGCCAGGATTCCAACGGGCAGTCCCGTGGAGGGTGCTGGCCTTGCAGGGGAGGCTTAGCCTGCTGTAGCACAGCGCTGTCTCCTAGGTAGTGTCTGATGCAGTGGTGCTGCAGATGCTGTGGTGTGAACATCCAGGTGATGCCTGCCACCTGACCCTGACGACCCGCCAGGTCCCTGGCTGTGTTGGCCTCGGCTGGAGTGGCCTGTGCCCTGACTGCTGGGCTGGCCTTGATGCACGATTCCTCTGCTGAGCCCCCTCGCTTCCTGTGCAGATGCCCTACTCCCGCTCCAAAATGACTCTTAGCCTTTTTTTTTCTCAGTTAATTTTTTTTTGAGATAGCATTTTTGATTTATTATTGTCAAAGGCTTAATGGCTCTGCTAAAGAGTTCAATAGATAAAAAGTAAAAAGACCATGGTCTAGCAGGAAAAATCAAATGAAAAGATGTTTAGCTTCATTTATATAAATTTTAAAATAGCCGCAAAATCATTAAAGTTACAGTAGTATTTAATTCCTATCAATTTGACAAAGATTTAAAACTCAGTTTGACAAAACAGTGTTTGCAGCAAAACTGATATCCATGGGCATTGTTTTTCTTTTTTTTAAAATTTTGGCTTGTATAAGGGAGGGCATGCAATATTTTCCTTTGTGGTTTATTTCACTCAATATGTCTTCCAGTTTCAGCCATTTTGCTGCAAATGCTAGAATTTTATTCTTTTTAATAGCTGAATAATATTCCATTGTAGATATAGACGATTTGCTTTTTATCCGTCTGTCTGATGATGGATGCCTGAGTTGATTCCATATTTGGCTGTTGTGAACAGTGCTGGTATTCACGTGGTGGAGCAGTGAGCTCTTTGATGTGATGGGTTCCTGGCTTTTGGAACCAGTAGTGAGATTGCTGGATCACACGGCAGTTCTATTCCTAGTATTTAAAGCATTCTCCACACTGTTTTCCATGCCTGCACTAATTAAATGCTCATCAACAGTGTGTAAGAGTTCCCCTTTCTCCACACCCTGGCCAGTGTTTGTTGATTTCTTTCTTTGGATAATAGCTGTTCTGACAGGGGTGAAGTTGTGATTTTGATTTGCATTTACCTGATGGATAGTGGTATTGAGCATTTTTTCATATATTTGTTTGCCATTTATATTTCTAATTTTAATAACTCTGTATTCAGGTCCTTTTCCCATCTCTTAACTGGTTTGGTTTGTTGTCTGAGTTGCTGATATGTCCTGGACATTCAACTTTTTTCAGCCCTTGAGTCTTAACATTTTTTTTTGTTTAAAGATTTGTTTATCTGAAAGGCAGTGTGACAGAGACAGAGATCCGCCATCCACTGGTTCACTCCCCAAATGGCTGCACCAGGCAGGAGTCAGGAACTACCTCTAGTTTTCCCAGAGTGGTGGGAACTCAAGTGCTGCTTTCCAGGGGCGTTAGGGAGATGTGTTGGTAGCGCAGTAGCTGGGACTTAGGTAGGTGATGCAGGTGTTGCAAGTAGCAGCTTAGCCTGCTGTGCCACAGTGCTACCCATCTGTGTGTGTGTGTGTGTGTGATTATTTACTTGAAAGGCAGAGTGAGAGAATCTTCCATCTTCTGGCCAAGCAGGAACTCCGGTACTTGAGTCATCAGGAGCAAGGGACTAACGTGCCAATCTGACATGGAACGTGCATGTCCCAGTTGTGGCAATCTGATATGGAATGTGATGTCCCGATTGGTTGCTGAACCTGCTGTGCTCAAAGCCCATCCCAAATATGTTTTTTTTTTAAGACTTATTTATTTGGGGCTGGTATTGTGGTGTAGCGAGTAAAGCCCAAGTGGGTGCCGGTTCATATCCTGACTGCTCCACTTCTGATCCAGCCTCCTGCTACTGCAGCTGGGAAAGCAGTGGAAGATGGCTCAAGTGCTTGGGCCCCTGCACCCATGTGGGAGGAGACCCAGAAGAAGCTCCTGGCTCCTGGCTTTGGCCTAGCTGAGCTCTGGCTGCTGTGGCCATTTGAGGTATTTATTTTATAGGTAGAGTTACAGAGAGAGATCAGCCTTCCGTCTGCAGGTTCGCTCCCCAAATGGCTGCAAGGACCTGGGCTGGGCCAGGCCGAAGGCAGGAGGCTGGAACTTCATCTGGGTCTCCCATGTGGGTGGCAGGGGCCTAAGTACTTGGGCCATCTTTTGCTGCTTTCCTAGGCACATTAGTGGGGAGCTGGATCGGAAGTGGAGCATCTGGGACTGAAACCCACGCCCATGTGGGATGCTGGGTTGCAGGTGGTGGCTGAATACGCTGTGTCACAGCTCTGGCCTCCATACTACTTCTTAATCACCTCTCCCAAAGAAAGTGTCTCTTGTAGCCCCATAGAACTTGGTGCACATATGAGACACCTGAGGATGGGGAAGTGCTGTCCGACCCCAGTTGAAGGGTTGGAAGCTTAATGGGGACAGGGCTAGTTAACTTGGCCCCACCCAGTACTCAAGAAATACTGGTTGAGTTGTTTAAAGCCTATACATGGAGGTGCTTAAGTAATTTGAAAGGGGAAACTTTGGATCATGAACTTAACATAGTTGAGTGGGCATTGTTGCTGTTGTCTTGTTTCTTTCTGTTGCAGCTTGGGCTTTGCAGTGGAGATAGAGAGGTGAGAGGGAACAAGAGACGGGGAAGATGTGCAGCACTGTCTCTTGGAAGCGAAGGCAGTCCTGCTGATCCCACGCCCTGGCCTTGGACAGCTGTGCCCTCTGGCTTGTTTCTGCTGTGGGTCACCTGGTGTTTCTTCTGTCACTTGGAGCACCTCTGGCCGCTGGAGGCAGGAACAGCGCATCAGCATCATAGCAGAGTCCTCTAAAAAGTTTTAGCATCTTAGTGAAGCAAGTAATCTGTTCTTCAGAGGGAAATACACTAACATGGAGTTGGGTGTTACTGCTCTCCCATGTAGGTTTGTGATTTCTCAGTTAAAAAGAGAGAAGGTTCTGGTGTGAGGACTTAGGTGTTGGTTCTGATAGGAGTGGGCTGGGTTGTGACCTCCGGCTTTGCAGCTGTGTCAGGGGAGGGCGTTATGGTTGGAATCCAGCACGTGTGGGGTAAATCTCACAGTTCTGGAGCTGGCTCTGTGGGTAGATGGTTCTGTGTGTTTTCAGTTTGGATGCAAAGTCAGTCCATCCCTACAGCTGGTTTTCCAAGGGCCGAAAGGCTCAGAGCTGCTGGCAGCAAGGCCTCTTGGTGGCCTCCCCAGCCCTCCCTAAGCTCTCTGAGGCCGTGATGGCGGCAGTGTCCTGCCCATCAGGCCTGCGTTTCCTATGCGCTCTTGGGGTCTGTGTGGTGCGATTTAAAAAAAAAAAAAATTTTTTTTACTATTTGAAAGAGTTACAGAGAAATCGAGATCTTCATTCGCTGCTTCATTCCCCAAATGGTCACAATGAGCAGAGCTGTGCGGGCTGAAGCCAGGACCCTGGAGTTTCATCTGGGTCTCCCCCATGGGTGGCAGGGGCTCAGGGACTTGGGCCATCTGCTGCTACTTCCCCAGCCGCATTAGCAGGGAGCTGGATCAGAAGTGGAGCAGGCCGGTGCCGCGGCTCACTAGGCTAATCCTCCGCCTAGCGGCGCCGGCACACCAGGTTCTAGTCCCGGTCGGGGCGCCGGATTCTGTCCCGGTTGCCCCTCTTCCAGGCCAGCCCTCTGCTGTGGCCAGGGAGTGCAGTGGAGGATGGCCCAGGTGCTTGGGCCCTGCACCCCATGGGAGACCAGGAAAAGCACCTGGCTCCTGGCTCCTGCCATCGGATCAGCGCGGTGCGCCGGCCGCAGCGCGCCGGCCGCGGCGGCCATTGGAGGGTGAACCAACGGCAAAGGAAGACCTTTCTCTCTGTCTCTCTCTCTCACTGTCCACTCTGCCTGTCAAAAAAAAAAAAAAAAAAAAAAAAAGAAGTGGAGCAGCCAGATCTTGAATTGGCAACCATATGGGATGTCAGCACTACAGGTGGTGGCTGTACCTGGTGCCCACAGCGTTCTGTGTTACCCTCAGAATCCGTAGGCACCCTTTCTTCCACTTGTACAGCGACCATTGTGCACCTGTTCATTATTTGAAATGCTGCTGGCCTTTTCTTAAAATATTTTTTGATTATTTAAATAAAAGTTTTTTTGTGAAAGTGGTAAAATTGATGAGAAATATCTGCTCATTACTTGTTAAACTGTAAAAATCTGCTCCTTAGGAATGGCTGGAATTGGGATTGTAAATGGCTGATAGCGTGTGGTCATCGGAAGTGCAGCAGAGGGTCCTCTGCTGGTTCCGCCAGCTGCAGTTTGCGGACTTCGGATGCTGCTGTCTTGGCGTGGTCGCTGTTGCTAGGCAAGGAGAGATGCATAGAGTGCTGGACTCATGCGGGTGGGACCACAGTGGTGATCAGCTTATTTCCCATTGTATTCACATCAGAATAAACCCAAAAGAAGTTGATTTAATTCTGGTGACGATGCAGAGTGGAGATTAAAATGACTGTTTAAGTCTGCCTAAAACAGGGCGAGAAGCAGTGAGGACCCCATTGCCCTTAATAGAACCTTGTTAGTCTTCACCATGTGCCTAAATGTGGTTTTACATCCTGTAAAACGGGAAATGAAAAGAAAAGCCCAAAAAACCTCAAAGAAACACTCTTGAAAGAATTAATTTTTAAGATTTTTTGTATGCATTCAAAGGGCACAGGACGAGAGAGACAGAGACAGAGAATGTGTCCCATTTCCCATGTGTTGATTCACTCCTCAAAAGCCTGCAGTGGCCAGGGCTGGGCAAGGTAGAGCAGTGCTCACTCCGGGTCTGTTATGTGGGTGGCAGGAACCCCGTTACTGGAGCCATTGCCACTGCTCCCCAGGGTCTGCATTTGCAGGAAGCTGGAGGCAGGAGCTGGGGTGAGACGTCAAACCCAGATACTCCGCAGTGGGGCACTGTGTCCTCCCTGGTGTGTTAGCCATTGTGCCAGTCACCTGGTATTGTTCCATGAGAGAGAGGTGTACAACTCCCCTGCTGATTCACATCCCAGATGCCTTCACAGCCATCGCGGAGCCAGGCTGAAACCAGGAGCCTGAGGCTCTGTGCAGGTCTCCCCCGTGGGCGGCAGACCCAAGCACTGGAGCGCCCCAGGGATGCCTGTTAGCAGGAAGCTGGATCAGAAGCTAAGCTGAGACGAGAACTAGGCCCTGCAGTATAGGATGCTGTGTACCTCTGTGCCAAATGACCTGCCCTGAACCTGCAGATTAATTTTTAAAATTACAATATATTACACTAGCAAATTCTTTTTTTTTTTTTTAAGATTTATTTATTTATTTGAAAAAGTTACAGAAAGAGGGAGGAGACAGAGATATTCCATCCTCTGGTTCATTCTCCTGATGGCTGCAATAGCCAGAGCTGGGCCAGGACAAAGCCAGGAGTTTGTTCCATGTCTCCTACATGGTAGCAGGGGCCCAAGCTCGTGGGCCATCCTCTCTCTGCTGCTTTCCCAGGCATTGGCAGAGAGCTAGGTCGGAAGTGGAGCAGCTGGGACACAAACTGGCATCCCAGCATTGCAAGTGGTGGCTTTACCTGTTAAGCCACAGCGCTGGTGTCTCTTTCAAAATAATTAAAAAAAAAAAAATTGTTACTACTAAGAAGTCTGGCTAATTAAAAGGTTGTGCAGAATGCAAAAACAAAAATAAAACCTTGCCTTTAGATGATTATAAATAAGAAAATTCAGCTTTTAGAACTCAGAAAAACATGTTGAGAACTTGCAGTTATCCTAGTATTCTACAGCTCCGGGATGGCTCCTGATTTCAGAATACTTCTAGACTTTCTGAGCCCACACACATACATGCACCAGCCAGCCAGGCTGACAGGTATGGGGACAGAGACAGAGATCTTTCACACACTGGTTCACTTTCCAAATGCCTGCAACAGCTGTGACTGGGCTAGGCTGAAGCCGGGAGCCAGGAGCTCCGTCTGCGCCTTCCACACGGTGCTAGGAGCCCACACACTTAAGCCAGGGTGCTCATTAGCAGGAAGCTGGGTCAGAAGCAGCATAGCTGGGACTGAGGCCAGGCACTGCAGTATTGGGTGCTGATGTTGCAGGCAGTGACTTAACTTCTGTGTCAAGTGCCTACCCCTGAAGAGTCCTGAAATAGCGAGGAGACTGGTGGAGTGGACTGTGTGTGGTACAGGAAATTGCAAAGACTTAGTGATGTTTGTGATTTATTTAAAAAAATACCATGAAAAAAGAGAGGGTGAGTAGTTGATTCCATGAGATTGGGGCAAGTGTGAGGAGTGGCAAGGTGGCCGCGGGCACATAGGGGAAGGGAGTGCAGGTGGGGTGCTGCTGCTTCTGTGTTTACTCCCTGCCACTTGACCTTCTGCCTGGGAACGCTCAGCCTGTGGGACTAGCTCTGGTCTTGCAGTGTGTGGGTTCCGCAGGAGGGGTGGGCAGCTTGGCCCGGGAAAGGAATCGATCATCTTGGGAAGTTTGACAGACAGAGGCAGGTGGGGTCCTCCTGGTAGATCTTAGTGTTGGAACAGGTTTTTTGTCCAGAACGCTCCGTTGCTTATCTTCAAGGAATTTAGTTAGGACAGTGTAGAGGCCAAAATTACAGTTTTGGATACTGTGTGGGGAGCAGGGACTGGAGATACTGGAGATAATGAGACCTGCAGATGGATGCCTTGTTGGGAAAACAGAGACCCTGTGTTTGCCCAGGTATGTATCTAGATTGATCCTGGACTTGTTTATTTCCTATAGTTCTAAGCTGTGTGAATACATATGTAAATAATATCTGGCTGACGGGGTGGTGCGGTAGGTTAATCTTCCACTGGCAATGCCAGCATCCAATGTGGGTGCCAGTTCTAGTCCCAGCTGCTCCTCTTCCGATCCTGCTCTCTGCTATGCCCTGGGAAAGCAGAAGATGCCCCAGGTCCTTGGGCCCCTGCACCCACGTGGGAGATGCGGAAGAAGCTCCTGGCCCCTGGCTTCGGATGGGCACAGCTCCAGCCGTTGAGGCCATCTGGGGAGTGAACCAGCGGATAGAAGACCTCTCTCTCTGTCTCTACCTTTTTCTGTAACTCTGTCTTTCAAATAAATAAAATAAATCTTTAAAAAAATATCTGGTTGACAAGAATTAGTCTAAGGGTCGGTGCTGTGGCATGGTGCGTAAAGTCGCTGCCTGCAATGCCGACAGCCCACGTGGGTGCCAGTTTGATCCTGGCTGCTCAGGTTCACATCCAGCTCCCTGCTAGTGTGCCTGGGAAAGCAGCAGAAGGTGGCCCAGATGTTTGGGCCCCTGCAGCCCTGTGGGAGATGCAGAAGGAGCTCCTGACTCCTGGTTTTGCCTGGTCCACTCCAGGCCATTGCAGCCATTTGTTGAGTGAACCAGCAGATGAAGTTCTCTCTCTCTCTCTCACTGTCTTTCCCCCTCTGTAGCTCTGCCTTTCAAGTAAATAAATAAATCTTTAAAAAATTTGTTTAAATAAAAAAAGAAACATCATCTGGATTGATACTGTAACAGTGCAAAATTGATAAGCCAAGATAAAAAACACCCCCAAAATATTTTTTTTTTCAAATTCTTATTTAAAAAAAGATTTAGTTATTGATTTGAAAGGCAGAGTGAAGGGAGGGAGGGAAGGACAGAGATGTCTTCTACCCACTGGTAGAAATGTGTGAGTGGCAGCGTGGTAACAGAGGGACTTGGAAAAGTCAGTGTGGAGTTGACAGCAGCACACGGGTCTTCCCTGTGACCGCCCCTGCCCCGAGCACTTCAGGCTGCCTCCACCCCAGCCTCGGTTTCACTTTCTACAGTTCTGCTTAGCCGAAACCAGCCAGGGTCCACAGATACTGAGTGGAAAATTCCAGAAATAAGCTATCTGTGAGTTTAAAGTTGTGTGCTGTTTTGAGCCCCAGGATGTGAGTCACCCGTTTGTCCCTTTGTCACTTCATGGCCTTCCAGGTCATCAGATCACCTGTGCTCAAGTAGCCCTTGCTGAACTGAGTGACGGCTCCAGTGTGCCAGAGACAGCCTGCCTGCCTGCCCCTCAGTAGAGAGGTGAAAGTTCCCAGCAAGAACAGCCCAGCTGCAGGCGCACAGGGTGCAGTAATGTTCAGGTGTCCCTTGGGTCTTGACATGTGTCCACTGTGGGTGAGGGGGCATCTGTCACCTAACCAAAGGATCCAGCAGTGCCAGAGAGAGACCCTGTGCTAGTGAACCTCACTAGTCCAGGGAAAACCTGCATTTGTTAAAAATTTCTTTTTTTAAAATTTTATTCATTTTTAAAAAAGATTTATTTATTTACTTGAAAGTCAGAGTTACACAGAGAGAGAAGAGGCAGAGAGAGAGAGAGAGGTCTTCCACCCAGTGGTTCGCTCCCCGATTGGCTGCAATGGCCAGAGCTGCGCCAGTCCAAATCCAGGAGCCACGAGCCTCCTCCAGGTATCCCACGCGGGTGCAGGGGCCCAAGGACTTGGGCCATCTTCTACTGCTTTCCCAAGCCATAGCAGAGAACTGGATCAGAAGTGGAGCAGCCGGGTCTTGAACTGGCGCCCATGTGGGATGCCGGTGCTTCAGGCCAGGGCATTAACTCGCTGGACCACAGCACCGGCCCCTATTTTATTCATTTGAATGGCAGAATTATAGAGAGGGAGAGAGAGAGATCTTCCATCCACTGGTTTGCTCCCCAGATGGTTGAATTGGCCAGGACTGGACCAGACTGAAGTCAGGAGCCAGGAGTGTCTTCTTAGTCTCCCACATGGGTGGTGAGGCCCAAACACTTGGGCCATCTGTACACTCCCAGGGGCAGTGTAAGGGACGTGTGGACTGAGGAGGCAGCTGGCAATGGGGGACACAGTCACATGTTGCCCGGTTGCTTACACATGGGACCCTGAGACCTGTTCTCCTTGGGGCATTGTGGGCTGACTCCGGTGGGCTGGGGAGAATATTCAGGTTTTGGATGAAGGCATGAAGTCAGTTGACAACATCAGGATTTTTGTTTCCTACAGAGATGTTTGGGATAGATGGCTAGATTTGGAGAACAAAAAAGTTGCTGCAACAATTTGGCTTTCAGGAGTCAATGGAGGAAAGTGAAAGTGAACCAGCAGTGAGCTCCAGTCCCCTTCTCGCTCCCCAAAAGCCTGCCGCAGCCTTGGCCTGGAGGCCTGCAGCCAGGAACCAGGAGCTCAGTCCAGGTCTCCAGTGTGTATGGCAGGGAGCCAGTTACTTGAGCCATTCTGCTGCATTCCAGGGTTGTGTGTTAGCTGCAGTCCAGAGCTTGGCATGGAAACCCAATCACTGATAGCGGGATGTGGCTGTCTTAAACAGCATCCTAACTAGCAGGTCAAAAGCCCCTCCCCCCACAGTTGTTTTTAAAGATTTATTACTTGAAAGCCCGTGGGGAGTTAGAGTGGGAGACACAGAGAGAAATTTTCCGTCTATTGATTCACTCCCTGGATTACCACAGGGGCTGGAGCTGGGTGGGTCTAAAGCCAGGAGCCAGGAGCTTCTTCTGGGTCTCTTCATGTGGGTGTAGCGGCTGCTTTCCCAGGCACATTAGTGGGGAGCTGGATCAGAAGTAGGGTGGCTGGAGCTTGAACTGGCACATATAGGGAATAACCTGCTATGCCACAGCACCAGCTCCAACCCCCACAATTTTTATGTACTAATTTGACACCATGAACTGTGTCGTTAGATTTTTTACTTACACAATTGTTTCTGCATTTTTTTTTTTTTTTGACGGGCAGAGTGGACAGTGAGAGAGAGACAGAGAGAAGTCTTCCTTTGCCGTTGGTTCACCCTCCAACGGCCACTGCGGCTGGTGCGCTGCGGCCGGCGCACCGCGCTGGTCCGAAGCCAGGAGCCAGGTGCTTCTCCTGGTCTCCCATGGGATGCAGGGCCCAAGCACTTGGGCCATCCTCCACTGCACTCCCGGGCCACAGCAGAGAGCTGGCCTGGAAGAGGGGCAACCGGGACAGAATCCGGCGCCCCAACCGGGACTAGAACCTGGTGTGCTGGCGCTGCAAGGCGGAGGATTAGCCTATTGAGCTGCGGCGTTGGCCCTGTTTCTGCATATTTTTTTTCTTTTTAAAACTTATTTGAAAGAAAGATTGAGTTCCCATCTACTGGTTCTCTCCCCCAGCCAGGTCTGAAGCCAGGAGCTAGGAAATCAGTCCCTGTCTCCCATGTGCATGACAAGGACTCAGTGACTTGAGCCATCACCACTGCCTTCCAGGATCTGCGTTAGCAGGAATTGTTAGTGTGCAGCAGAGCTGGTTGATGAGCCCAGAAACGTGGGATGTGGACGTCCTAACTGGTATTGCCACCTCTAGGCCATATACTTGTGCCATCCTCCAGGTTCTGTATGTCCTTTTTCGTGGTTATAACGAGCGTTGGGCAGCATGGTTTGTCCTCCAGAGGGTCCTGTGTTGGAGGCGTGGTCCTCAGCGTGGCCGTGTTGAGGTGGTAGAACTTTCCATAGCTGGCCAGGTGACAGGTAATGCAGTCCTGTGTGGCACTGCTGGGTGCTGCTCTCACAGAGGAGTTTGCGCTCAGGAGAGCAGGTGTTAGGAAGCAAGGCCACCCCATGCAGTTACCCGTCCTCCGTGCAGGTTGTTTGCTTCCCATTTCTCCGCCCTATGACACAGCCAAAGTCCTCTGCCAGAGGCCCAGCTGATGGAACTGCCTGATGTGGACTTTGAGCTCTGAAATTGTGCAACAGGGAACATTGCTTGCATCCTGATTTGCAGGACGGAACAAAATAGTTTTTTCTTTTTTAAAAGATTTATTTATTTATTGAAAGGCAGAGTTAGAGAAGTCTTCTACCCACTGGTTCCTCTCCCCAGATGGATGCAACAGTCAGGACTGAGTCAGGCCAAAGGCAGGAGCCTGGAACTCCATCCTGTCTCCATGAAGATGGCAGGGCCCATGTATTTGGGCCATCTTCTGCTGCCCTCCTAGAGTTATTAGAGGCTGGATTGGCATAGGGGACGCTGGCATTGCAGGTGATGGCTTAACCCACTGTGCCATGATGCTGGCCCCCAGAATAGCTTTAAAACAGTGTTTTGGGGACATTTAGACATTTAATAAAATGCCATCTTTTTTTTTTCTTGGCATATTTGAGAGACTCCCTAACTGCGCACGATGGCCGGCACTGGGAACGTCATCAAGGTCTTGCACACGGGCAGCAGTAAGCGAGTGACTCTTGTGGCATCGCGGCTGCCTTGTAGTCGCTGTTCTGGTGGAAGCTGAGTCAAGCCAGAGCTGAGGCTAGGACCCAGGTATTCCGAGGTGGAGCGTCAGTGCCTTCACTGGTAGGCCAGATGGCAGCCCTTGAAGTTCATTTGTTTATGAAGTATCCAGCCTCAGGGATTCCGTGGAAACAACCACAGACAGGACCGACACGGGTCTGGTCTGCTAGACTGCGGAGTGGTATGGCAGGGTGAGGTGCTAGTGTGATGACTTAGGTTTCACTTTCTCTTCAAACCACTTAATTTCGTTTTGCTTTTACCTTTAAGCTTTTCCCATTGAAAATAATGATTTTCCTGTGAAGGCTGGCAGTGGGGCAGTGTCTGCTGGCTGTCAGCTTCTGGTGCCACCTGTGGTGCTCTCCAGAGACACCTTGCGTGGGGCAGCGCGTCTGCATGTGGCATTGCTAGTTCTGCACCTTGCTGTCCCTGGCGCTGCCGGGGATTTGTTTGGCTGTTTGATGCGGGTGTGCCGTGGCTGATGTGTCTGTTACCTGTGGATGTTGCCTGGTTCATGGTGTTTCCGAGGTGCATACCTGTGTACACGTGTGAGCGTTCTCCATGTTACAGTCCCAGGTCACAGGCTATGGGCATTTAAAATTTGATTTTTGTCAAATGGCTTTTGGTCAGCATTGTACTGGATCATGGTCACTGGCAGTGTGTGGGTGTTTGTGATTGTTTCTTTTTAAAAGAGTGATTAACTTTTAAAGATTGTCTATTCTGTGTCCTACATTTTTTTTTAAAGATTTTATTTATTTATTCAAAAGTCAGAGTTACATAGAGAATGAAAGGCAGAGAGAAAGAGGTCTTCCATCTTCTGGTTCACTCCCCAGTTGGCCGCAAGAGCTGGAACTACGCCAATCCGAAGCCAGGAGCCTCCTCTGGGTCTCCCACGCAAGTGCAGGGCCCAAGGACTTGGGCCATCTTCTACTGCTTTCCCAGGCCACAGCAGAGAGCTGGATAGGAAGTGGAGCAGCCGGGACTCGAACCTGCGCCCATATGGGATGCTAGAACTGCAGGCGATGACTTAAACCTGCTGTGCCATAGTGCTGGCCCCATCCTACATTTTTGAAAGAGGATTTATTTATCTGAAAGGCAGAGGTAGAGAGAAAGCGAGGGAGCGAAAGTGTGAGCTTCCATCCACTGATTGATTCCCCAGATGGCCATAACAGCCAGAGCTGGGCCAGGATGAATCCAGGAAGTTCTTCTGGTCTCCTGCGTGGTGCAGGGGCCCAGGGGCTTGGGCCATCTTTCGCTGCTTTCCCAGGTGCATTAGCTGGGAACTGGATGGGGAGGGGTGATGGCACGCTCTAGCTTTTCTAGCCTGTGGGTTGGCTGGCATGACCATGTGGCCGTTGCTGGGATGTCGTGCCATGGCCCCTTTGTGGAAGAACCAGTCATACTGGGTCAGGTGTGAGGCTGGGGAGCAAAGGTTTTGGGCAGTCCGTTCCCTGCAGCTTGAGGTCTCAGCGCCGGTGATGACTGGGCTGGAGAGCCCCGCCTTGCTGAGTCAGGAGTGTGACGTGATGCCTACCTGCCCGGTCTGGATGGGGTTGGGTGCGCCTGTCCTGTGTGGAGGCTTCTCCTGGTTTGGGTTTGGCCAGGTTTTGGTTTGTTTTTCTTCCCCACGTTAGGTATATATGATATTGTTACAAAGCAATCATTTTATTGTTCTGAGAGCCAGAGCATAATATGAAATATTGACAGTCTCTGCATCAGGACATCTGGTCCCACATTTGAGGGGAAGGATGAGGTCCTGACTCGTGGATTATTAAATTTTAAAATTTTTTTTAATTTGACAGGTAGAGTTATAGACAGTGAGAGAGAGAGACAGAGAGAAAGGTCTTCCTTCCGTTGGTTCACTCCCCAAATGGCTGCTACAGCCGGTGCTGTGCCAGTCTGAAGCCAGGAGCCAGGTGCTTCCTCCCGGTCTCCCATGTGGGTGCAGGAGCCCAAGCACTTGGGTCATCCTCCACTGCCCTCCCGGGCCACAGCAGAGAGCTGGACTGGAAGAGGAGCAACTGGGACTAAAACCCAGAGCCCATATGGGATGCTGGCACCGCAGGTAGAGGATTAACCAAGTGAGCCATGGTGCCGGCCTCTCGTGGATTATTAAGACATGGACAAGTGGGGCCCAGTGCTCAACAGGTTAAAGCCCTGGCTTGAGGTGTCAGCATCCCATATGGGTGCTGATTCTAGTCCCGACTGCTGCTCTTCTGATCCAGCAATGGCCTGGGATAGCACTAGAAGATGGCCCAAGTCCTTGGGCCCCTGCACCCACATGGGAAACCCAGAAGAATCTCCTGGCTTTGGATCGGTGCAGCTCCAGCCGTTGCAGCCATCTGGGGAGTGAACCAGTGGATGAAAGACCTCTGTCTCTGTCTTTGTCTATGGTTGCTCGACTCACTTTAAGAGATTTGTTCATTGGGAAGGCAGAGCAATGTAGGGGGTGGGAGGAGACACCTTCTGTCTGTTGGTTCATTTCCCACATGGCCACAACAGCCAGGGCTGGGGCAGGCCACAGCCAGGAGCATACATGGGAGTGGCAGGGACCCAAGGACTTGGGCCGCCATCTGCTGCTTCCCACGGGCGTAAGCAGGAAGCTGGGTCTGAAGTGGAGCCAGGATTCAAACCGGCTCTCCTGATAGGAATGCCTGTGTCACAAATGGAGGCTTAACCGCCTGTGCCTGACCCAGTTGTTTCCTGTTCTGCATTCCTCTTCAAACTTTGGGGTGTGGCTGGATGTTTATAATGAAGCAAAGGGGCAGTTGCTGCGGCTCACTAGGCTAATCTTCCGCCTGCGGCGCCAGCACCCCGGGTTCTAGTCCCGCTTGGGATGCCGGATTCTGTCCCGGTTGCTCCTCTTCCAGTCCAGCTCTTTGCTGTGGACCGGAAGGCAGTAGAGGATGGCCCAGGTCCTTAGGCCCTGCACCCACGTGGGAGACCAGGAGGAAGCACCTGACTCCTGGCTTCGGATCTGTGCAGCACGCCGGCCATAGCGGCCATTTGGGGGGTGAACCAACAGAAGGAAGATCTTTCTCTCTGTCTCTCTCTCTCTTACCGTCTAATTCTGCCTGTCCAAATAATAATAATAATAATAATAATGATTTGGTGGTTGTTGACCTGTGTTGTGATTTCTGTTGTCACTATATCCTACCTAGAAAATGAGGGCTCAGCACACACTTTCTTGGTAGTATTGTGCACAGCGCGTTCGTTTCCAGACTTCTGGTATGAATAGTATAAAATTGTTTCAGAATTTAAGGAAAAAACCGTCCTTTGTATGAGTGGCAGGTGAATATGAGCAGTGAGCTTGCATGTTGCATGATGTCATGGACGGTTCTTCTCAGAGCCCTTCCCTCTACAGGTGCGCAGTGCGAGGGGGTAGTGGAGGCCGTGGTGTGGCCTTGGCCCCCCCCGTAGAGTGTGCTGGGTTACGGCAGTGAGCGCAGGGCTGCTGTGACAAGACCCTGTTGGGGTGCTCGTCTCTGCTGCCCACCCCAGTCAGGTGCTGAGGGGTCTCCTTTCTGCCTGAGGTCCTAGAACGTTCCAGCCTTCCCCAGAGAGAGGACTCGGGGAAGTGTCTGAGATTTGCTCTGCGGAGAAGTGCCCACTGCCACCCTGAATGGACATGCAGGGAGGACCGGGGGCCTTGCATGCTGTGCAGGAGGAGGGGAGGAGCTTCTCTTGTGAGTTGTCAGCATAAATTTGCGTTTAAAGGCTTAGTTGGGTTTAAGTTGGATTTTGCTTGGATTATACGTGAGTGTGTGAGGGGTGCACTGTTGTGAGGCGTAGCCTGGGGAGCAGCGTTCCGTGAAACTTCGGAAACGTGGAGTATAGCAGCCGATGCCAGGAAGTGAGGGATGCCGGGAAGTGAGGCGCAGAGCGCTTGGTCTGAGCGTGGCACACACAGTGCACGTCGGCAATAGGTTGTGGAGAACACTGCTGGAGAGGTCTGTGCTGTGTGTGACTGCTTGTATCCTGGCTTGTTGTTGTTGTTGTTGTTGTTGTTGTTGTTGAGTTGATGTATCCTGTTTTGTTTGCCTGGGAAGGAGGTGCTGGGAAGAGCACCCTGACACATGGGATGTGTGTGTGGGGTCTTTGTTTTCTGTGCTGTATACCAAGCACATTCATAGTCTGCATTTCTGTGGTCAGGAGTCTGCAGATACCCGGTCTGCTGCTGTGCTCACAGGCTCAGGTGGTCATTGGCAGGGGTCATCTCTGGCTGTGGGGGCCGAAGCCCTTGTTCTCTTGCCCGCTGTCACCTGGGGGCTGCTCCCCACTCCCAGAGGCCTTTTGTGCCTCCTTCCTGTGTGGCTCTCCTCTCACAGCAGCAGTGAGAGCCTTCCTTACCTGTCTTGGGGCCGGCGCTGTGGCGTAGCGGTAAAGCTGCTGCCTGCAGTGCCGGCGTCCCATATGGGTGCCGGTTCAAGTCCCGGCTGCTCCACTTCTGATCCAGCTCAGTGCTATATATGGCCTGGAAAAGAGTGGAAGATGGCCCTAGTGCCTGGGCCCCCGCACTCGCTTGGGAGACCCAGAGGAAGCTCCTGGCTCCTGGCTTCAGATTGGCACAGCTCTGGCCATTGCGGCCCATTGGGGAGTGAATCAGTAGATGAAAGACCTCTCTCTCATTTTCTCTCTCTCCTCTCTGTATGTATGTAACTGCCTTTCAAATAAATAAATAATTTTTTTTTTTTTTTTAAGACTGAGTCTTGTGTCGCCTGGTAAAGGCATGGGCATGACTGGCAGCCTCGCCACCTAGAGACTCCTCATCTAGTGCTCCGTCTCCTCTGTTAGTGAACAGCCGGTGAGTCAGGGCCCTGCCTGCCCTTCACTAGGGGTGGTATAGGACGCACGAAGCTGAGTGTGTCTGCTGGCACGAGGTGCTCTTTAGGGCCGTCTGCCTCTAGAGTCTGACACATCCATCTTGGGGGAGTGTGTCTCGTCTCCCTCTGAACCCGTGTACCCCGCCTGTGTAGTTGGGAGTGGATCTGGGGCTGCTGCTCAGAGGCTGCTATTTGCCCTCCTGCCTCTGCCCCGTGTCTCTCAGCTCCCTTGGCCCTGCCTGCCCAGCCTCGGGTCTGGTGTGGTGGCGAGCTGACTGGTCAGGCCTGAGCTCTCCCTTCTCGCTGCTTGTTGCAGTTGGCGTGTCTTTGGCTGTCTCTGACCCACGTTGCTTTGGGCTTGCTGTGTGTGTCAGCAAGCCTTGTTTTGTGACTTGATTTCTTTGTGAGTCTGAGAGGTTTCTTTCTTTCAGTTATTGCTAAGATCTCCTAACACTGCAGCTTGCAATTCCCCAAAGCTCGGACAGCACCTTGGGTTGCAAGTAGAGAGTAGAAGCACTGTCCTTGTTTGCGGTTCTCCGGGCTTTCTGTCTTAGGTGTTGCTGCTGTGTCTGTGCGTGTTTGCCTGGCCCCTCTAGTGACTTCAGCCCCAGGAGAGGGACAGGAAGCTCACAGTGAAGTCCAGCTGCTGGCCTGATGCTGTCTGCTCGGCTAGGAGCGCGTGGATGAGTCACCTGGATGTCAGGGCTGGAGGAGGCCTGAGAACAGAACACCGCTGGCCCCCACTTTGCAGAGTGCTCACTGGGGACCAGTGTTGACTCTGCTGAGAGTGCCCTGCAGGTGGCCAGCAAACAAGGAAATGACCGAGGCTGTGGTGCCCAGAAGGCTGTGTCCTGCTGGGGGAGGGCCCAGCGATTAGAGGAGGGTTTTTCCTTCCTCCACCTGATGAGGATGCTGAATCAGGTTGCACCTTAAACATTTCCTGCTGGTTCTGTTTGGGATCTGAAGCTTTTGCTTTGGCTGGTCTGCTTGCTGGGGACCTGGTGGATCCTGCTGTCTCGTGAAACTGGATCCCTCTGGTTCAGCTGTGAATGCTTAGAGGATGAGATCACTCCTTGATGTCAAGGCTTCAGGTCCGCAGGTCTTACTTATTTATTTTTAATATTTACTTTTTTATTTGAAAGCCCAATTTATTTTTATGTATACATATATATTATATGTATGTGCATAAGCATAATATATGAGAGAGGTGCATGAGCACGCTTCCACCTGCTTGTTCACATGCAAAACGGTTGTAATGGCCAGGGATGGGCCAGGCCAGAGCCAAGAGCTTCATTTGGGTCTTCCACATGGGTGCAGGGGCTCAAATGCTTGGGCCGTCTTCTACTGCTTTTTCACAGGCCACAGCAGGGAGCTGGACCGGCAGTGGAGCAGCTTGGACACCGAATGGGGAGATTGGAGATGCGCGGTCACTGGCAGCTTTGTCTGCTGTGCCGCAGTGCTGGCCCAGTAGGATTTTAAGTTCTGGTTCAGCAGCTCACAGGCTAAGTTGTGGAGATTTTTAGAATTTCCAGATAGTTTCTGGTTTGGATGCCCCCCCCCCCCCCCCATTTTTTTGGAATACTATTCTCAGTGGCATGGTTTTTCTTAAACTTTATTGATTTATTTTCCATTTATTTGAAAGGCTGGTAACGAGAGAGGCTGAGAGCTGAGTGAGATCTTTCATTTTCTGCTTCGCTTCTCAAATGCCCACAATAGTCAGGGCTGGATCAGGCTGAAGCCAGGAGTCAGGCCTCTATGCGGATCTCTCGTGGGTGGCAAGGACCCAAGTCTTTGAGCCATCACCACCTGCTGCCTCCTGGGGTACACACGGGTGAGAGCCGGCTCAGCAGTGGAGGAGCCCAGGCTTGAGCCAGGCCCTCTAACAAGGGGTGTGGGTGTTCCAAGTGGTGACTTAATAGTGCCAGATGTCCACGCCCCTCCCAGGAGTGCTTTTACATTGAGGGAGAGCTAGAGGCTGATAGCGTCCTTTCTCCTTTCTAAATCTGTGCCAGTTTTCCCTGTGTGTGATTAGTCTGGACCCAGCGCATCTGGCCGCCTGTAGCTTCACAGCTGCTGTTGAGATGAGTGTGCCTGTCATGTTGCTTTGCGCATGTCACACCCTGTATCTCCTTTCATTTCATTCTTTTTTCTTATTTTCATGTATTTGAGACAAAGAGAGGAAGGAGGAGATAATTTCCCATTGGGAGAGAGAGAGAGGGAGAGAGAGGGAGCGAGCGAGGGAGGGAGGGAGGGGGAGAGAGAGAGAGAGGTCTTCCATCCGCTGGTTTACTCCCCAAATGGCCTCAATGGCTGGAGCTTGGCCGATCTGAAGCTAGGGACCAGGAGCTTCTTCTGGGTCTCCCATGTGGGTGCAGAGGCCTAAGGACTTGGGCCATCTTCTGCTGCTTTCCCAGGCCACAGCAGAAAGCTGGATCAGAAGTGGAGCAGCCAGGATTGAACTGGCACCTGGATGGGATGCTGGCACTGCAGACGGCGGCTTTACCCGCTGCGCCACAGTGTTGGCCCCTGAGCTGCACTTACTGCAGTGTACGGTTTACTAAAGCGTGGCATCTGCATCAACTGCAGTCAAGACGGGCATGCATGCATCAGTCCAGGATGCCCCCTAGGACCCTCTGCACCTGTTACCTTGCAGTGCTGGCTTTTGTTTGTCTAGAGCGGGGTGGGGAACCTTTTTCCTGCTGCAGATCTTCTGGATGTTTATTACATCATTCACAGCCACAGAAAGTCATCACCGTAAAAATTAGCCTGCTGGGGTGGCATCTTGGCTTGGTTGGTAAAACTGCCCCTATAATGGTAGCATCTCATTTGGTTTTCTGGGCTGCTGTACTTCTCATCCAGCTGAGGACTTGGGAAAAGCAGCAGAACATGGCACAAGTGGTTGGGCCCCAGCATCCATGTGGGAGACCCAGAAGAAGCTCCTGGCTTCAGTCTGGCTCAGTCCTGGCCTTTGGGGCCACATAGGAAGTGAACTAGCAGATGGAAAATTTCTTGTCTTTTCCTCTCTCCCCATAACTCCCTCCCTCCCTTCCTCCCTCCCTCCCTTCCTTTCTTCCTTCCTTCCTTCCTTCCTTTTTTTCTTCTTTTTTCTTTTTTCTTTTTTTGACAGGCAGAGTTAGAGAGAGACAGAGAGAAAGGTCTTCCTTTTCCGTTGGTTCACCCCACAATGGCTGCTGCAGCCAGCGTACCACACTGATCTGAAGCCAGGAGCCAGATGCTTCTCCTGGTCTCCCATGCGGGTGCAGGGCCCAAGCACTTGGGCCATCCTCCTGCCTTCCTGGGCCATAGCAGAGAGCTGGCCTGGAAGAGGAGCAACTGGGACAGAATCCGGTGCCCCAACCGGGACTAGAACGCGGAGTGCCGGCACCGCAGGCGGAGGATTAGCCTAGTGAGCCATGGCACGGGCTCTTTTTCTTAAATTAATATTTTTATTATTTATTTGAGAATTACACTCCCCATATAGACTCAGTGAGTGGAACTGAGCAGATCCCAATCCAGGCCCTGGAGCTTCTTCTGAGACTTGCAGGTGGGTGCTGGGGCCCAAGCACATGGAACATCTGCTTTCCCAGGCCATCGCAGGGAGCTGGATCGGAAGAAGAGCAGTGGCAACACGAATTGGCACCTGTGTGGGATGCCAGCGCTGCAGGAGGAGGCCTAACTTACTATGCCACAGCACTGGCCCCAACTCTGACGTTCAGATAAATAAATAAATCTTTAAAAAAAAAATTAGCCGGCCAGCGCCGCGGCTCACTAGGCTAATCCTCCGCCTAGTGTCTATCTCCCTCCGGTCGGGGCGCCGGATTCTGTCCCGGTTGCCCCTCTTCCAGGCCAGCTCTCTGCTGTGGCCAGGGAGTGCAGTGGAGGATGGCCCAAGTCCTTGGGCCCTGCACCCCATGGGAGACCAGGAAAAGCACCTGGCTCCTGGCTCCTGCCATCGGATCAGCGCGGTGCGCCGGCCGCGGCGGCCATTGGAGGGTGAACCAACGGCAAAGGAAGACCTTTCTCTCTGTCTCTCTCTCTCTGTCCACTCTGCCTGTCAAAAAAAAAAAAAAAAAAAAAAAGCCTGCTATAGAGTTACTGGTATTCAACTGGCACCTCTGGTTGCCTTGAGAGGGCCAGACACTCCCTCCTGTGCTGTGGAAAATGACAGTTTTTTTTTTTTTTAAATGATTTATTTATTTACTTGAAAGTCAGAGTTACAGAGAGGCAGAGGCAGAGAGAGATCTTCCTTCCGCTGGTTTACTCCTCAGATGGCCACAACGCTGGAGCGGCACTGATCCGAAGTCAGGAGCTTCCTCCTGGTCTCCCATGTGGGTGCGGGGACCCAAGGACTTGGGGCCTCTTCCACTTCTTTCCCAGGCCATAGCAGAGAGCTGAATCGGAAGTGGAGCAGCCTGGACTTGAACCAGCGCAGGCAGCTGCTGCACCACAGCACTGGCCCCATGGCGCAGTTCCAAGGATTTCCTATAAGCAGAGCTCTCTGTGTGGGGGCTGTTCTGCCACTTCCCCATCCTTATGGTTGCACTCCAGCGTGATGCCTGTAGCTGTCCCGTAGAGTAGGGTCTTCAGTTCTGTAACTCTTGCCTTTCAAATGAATAAATCTCTTTTTTAAAGGTAAGGACAGTGTTAGCATATAAACTAAGATGGGACCCGTTACCCAGCTGTAGTGCTGACTCATTCCTCAGTTTCACTTTCAGTTACCTACGTGGGAAAAAAAATGCAGAGTCAACATTGATGTCATACAGTATATGCTTTGTTTATTTAAAAATGTGTATTTTCATCAGAGGGTGAGAGTTTGCTTGTGAGCTGGAAGGTGGAGCCAGGTGACAGAGGCTGGTGTCAGACTGGGCTCTTTGATGTGGGGTGCATGTCCCATCCGGCAGCTTAACCCCTCGGCTGAATGCCTACCCAGACTGACTTGTTTCACTAAACATGTTTGCTTTTACTCTTATACCTTTATTCCTGGCACAGAATTCCTAAAGTCCTTGGCGTTTGTTCAGTGAGAAGAATGTCTTGTTGTTCATAATGGGCCCTTTCAGATCACACCTAAGTCTGAGCTGATGCCAGGACCTGTGGTCACTGCAGTGAGCAGACAACTTAGAGGGTGGAAACTGTTAAACCTCCCGATCCCTCCCCCCAACTCCTGGAGGGGCAGGAGGGAGCCTGAGTTGGAGCTCTAAAGCAGTTCTTTTTTTTTTTTTTTTGAGTTTTTTCTTATTTGTTTGAGTGGTAGAGTTAACAGAGAGAGAGGTCTTCTATCTACTGGTGTGCTCCCCAGATGGCTGCAGTGGCCGGAGCTGAGTTAATCCTTAACCAGTGCCTCCTGCAGGTCCCCCTACGACTCGGGAGATCTTTCACTGCTTTCCCAGGCTACAAGAGAGCTGGATTGGAAGAGGAGCACCCAGGACACAAGTTGGCACGCATATGGGTGCTGGTACTGATGGTAGAAGCCTAGCCCACTATTTCATAGCACTGGCTCCAAAAGACTTTGTTTGTTTTTGACAGGCAGAGTGGACAGTGAGAGAGACAGAGAGAAAGGACTTCCTTTGCCGTTGGTTCACCCTCCGCGCTGATCCAAAGCCAGGAGCCAGGTGCTTATCCTGGTCTCCCATGGGGTGCAGGGCCTAAGGACTTGGGCCATCCTCCACTGCACACCCGGGCCACAGCAAAGAGCTGGCCTAGAAGAGGGGCAACTGGGACAGAATCCGGTGCCCCGACCGGGACTAGAACCTGGTGTGCCAGCGCCGCGAGGCGGAGGATTAGGTGCCGGCCCAAAAGACTTTTAAATTAAAAGCATTTTTTGTTTCATCCAGTAGGCAGAGAGAAAGAGAAGGGCAGATCTGTGATCTGCTGGTTTATTTTGTAAATGCTCGTGGCAGCCGGGCCCCTGTGAAGCCCTATACCCATTTTTTTTTTTAAAGATGTATTTATGGGGCCAGTGCTGTGGCACAGTGAGTGAAAACCCTGGCCTGCAGTGCCGGCATCCCATATGGGCGCCAGTTGGAGTCCTGGCTACTGCACTTCCTATCCAGCTCCCTGCTAATGCTCCTGGGAAAGCAGTGGAGGATGGCCCAAGTCCTTGGGTCCCTGCACCTGCGTGGGAGTCCTGGAGGAAGCTCCTCGTTTCTGGTTAAGGATCAGTTCAGCTCTGGCTATTGTGACCATTTTGGGAGTGAACCAGTGGATGGAAGACCTCTCTCTCTCTTTCTTCATGTGTCTGTAACTCTACCTTTCAAATAAACAAATCTTAAAAAAGTGTATTTGAAAGGCAGAGTAACAGAGAGAGTGAGAGAGAGATCTTCCGTCCACTGGTTCACTCCCTACATGCCTGCAATATCTGTGTATGGGCTGGGACAAAGTCAGAAATCAGAAACTATTTTGGGGCTGGCGCTGTGGTGTAATGGGTAAAACTGCTGCTTGCAGTGCTGGCATCCCATATGGGCGCTGGTTTGAGACCCAGCTGCTCCACTTCCGATCCTGCCCTCTGCTGTGGCCTGGGAAAGCAGTGGAAGATGGCCCAAGTCCTTGGCTCCCTGCACCTGCGTGGGAGACCTGGAAGAAGCTCCTGGCTTCAGATCGGCACAGCTCTGGCCATTGTGGCCAGTTAGGGAGTGAACCAGCAGACAGAAGACCTCTTTGCCTCTGCCTGTCTCTCTGTGTAACTGACTTTCAAATAAATAAGTAAGTCCTTGGGGAAAAAAAAAAGAAACACTCTTGGGCTTCACTTGGGTGGTGGAAACTCGCACCTGCGCATCCTGCACTGCCCCAGGCATGTTAACAAGGAGGTGGATCAGAAGCAGAGGAGACGGCAGTATGGGGTGCGTGCATCCCACGTGGTGGTTTAACCTGCTGGGCCACTGCACCCCCACCCCCAAACAGTCACCCCATGTCCTCTCTCCCTCCTCCCTTGGCGACCACTGAGCTGTCGGTTTGACTGCTCTAGGGATCATCTAGGTGGCCCCTGTGATGGTGCCCTGGGGGCTGTCTTTGTTGTAGACTTGGTGTGATTTCCTTCTTGAAGGCTGAATGATACTCCCTTTTGTCTGTATTGGTTCTGTGATTTTTGGGGAAGATGGCAGCAGAGCTGTGTTGTTGTTGTTAGATTCTTCATTCCTTTGTGTAGACCTGGATGTCAGCCTGTTTGCATTTTCCTCCTGTCTCTAGGAAGCCTAATGAATTCTTTCAACTTTGTTTCAAGTTTGTTTATTTTATCTTTGCTTTTGAAAGGTGTTTTTGCTGGCTAGGAGTTGCAAACTCTGTTTTCCTTTCAGTCCTGAGTTCTGTAGACCCACTGGGTCCCACACGTGGTCTCCAGGCGAGGTCTGCTCCCCGGGGGCCCTCATGATTTGCTGTGTCTTAGTGGGATTTTCTTCTTACTTTGTGCTTGGACTTTGTTGAGCTCTCTGGATTACCTGGTTTACAGTTTTCATCAAATTTAGGAGTTTGTGGCTATGATTCCTTCAGATCATTTTTCTGGTCCTTGGTGGTGACTGCACATAAATGAAGGAGAGGTGGCTGGAAGTGTGACACAGTCAGAGCCCCGAGTCTGCCCGTGGAGAATGTTTGCTGTCTGCAGGGTTACTGCCCGCTGCAGTCTGATACCCTAGGGCTCTTTATTATCTCTTAAATATGTTCATGTGTGCATTAAAGTGCTTCATTGCCTTTTTAAATATTTATTTGAAAGGCAGAGTGGGAGAGAGAGGTCTTCCAACCACTGGTTCACTCCCCAGATGCCTGCAAGAAGAGCTGAGAACGAGTCAGACTGAAGCTGGGTTGCCAGTGTCTTGGTCATTTGCTGCCTTCTAGGGAAGGTGGGCATCAGAAGGGAGTGGGAGCTGGAAGAGCTGGGACTTGAATTAGGCACTCTGACATGGGATGGCAGTTCCAGGTGGAGTCTTAACATCACCATATCAGACACCTACCATTATGTATTTTTTATTTGTTTAAAAGGCAAAAGGAGGGGTCTCCACTGTGGCTTAGTGGGAAAACTATTGCCTGCAGTGCTGGCATCCCCTGTGGGCATTGGTTCACATCTCTGCTGCTTTACTTCCCATCCAGCTCCCTGCTAATGGGCCTGAGGAAGCAGCAGCAGATGACCCCAGTGCCTGGGTCCCTGCACCCACATGGGAGACCTGGAAGAAGCTTCTGGCTCCTGGTTTTGGATCAGCTCAGATCCGGCCATTGTGGCTGTTTGGGGAGTGAGCCACCAGATAGAAAAGCTCGATCTCTGTGTGCCTCTCCTAACTCTGACTTTCAGATAAACAAAAAATCTCAAAAAAACAAGCAAACAAAAAAAAACCCAGAAAAACAGCGAGTGAGTGAGAGCACACCATCTTCCAAACCCAGTGTGGATCTCCCAAGTCGGAGGCAGAGAACCAGCTGCCTGACTTAGCCCCTGTTTTCCTCCCTGGGTGCACATTAGGTGGAAGTCAGAATGGGAAGCAAGACTGGGATTTCAACCCAGCACTCTAGTAGGGGCATGAGTGTCCCAAGCACTGTCTCAGCTCCTGTGTCAGTCGTCCACACCTAGGACGTTCGGTTTGGGTTCTTGGCATAATTATTTGTAGCTTGTAGAACACACAGAGGGTGTGTCCTTGTCTGTCTCATCTGTGTACCAGTCGGGTGGATTTTTCTCTCATTGCACAAGTGTCGCTCAGCCTGAGCAATGCTGCCTGCAGTTCTCCTGCTGCGTTGCTGGTTTTTGATTGTGTGCCAGATATCATTAGTTTTACCTTGTTTGTTCCTGCATATTTTTGTGTTGCCATCAATATCCTTGGCTTTGTTCTGGGTTGTACTTACACTGCTGGAACGCAGCTTGGTTCTTCCAGTTCTTCATTTCAAGCTCTGCTAGATGGGACCAGAAGGAGCATTTACTCAAGGGTGGTTTTTTCTTGACTACTGATTGAGAATCTTTCTGGGAAGGTTCCCACATTAGCTGTTCCTGGCCCGGCATACTTGCCGGCCCTTCAGGTGGGTGTGCACAGTTCCCTGGCTGCTTCCTGCCTTGCGCTGATCACTGCTTTGAGCAGTAGCACTCCCTGGGGCTCTTTGCAGAGCCGGGCAGCTTTCTTCTTTTGTGTTCTGTCCTGGGACTTCCAACTGTGGCTCCCCGGGGCTCCCCTTGCCTCTCTTCCTCCTTGTTTCTTTCTGTTCTGAGTCTGGAGGCCTCCTTAGCTGTTGCTGCTCAGATATTAGCATAGGGGGAAGAGCGGATCTGGTCCACAGTGGAGGCTGAGACATGCATTTTCAAACAGTGTTTTTGCTTGAATGCTCAGATTTTACTGGCAATAAATACTGGTTGCCGTTTTCTTGAGTCATCCTGGTTTGTCCTTCATTTGTTGAAATAAAATTGGGTTGTCTCCAAATGTAGAATGCGGCTGTGTAAGTACTGTATTCTTGCAAACTGCTGTACTCTGCTGTACAGGTGGTGTGCTTTGGTTTTGTCACAGTATTGAAGTAGTGTATACTCTGGCGCTGAAATTGAGTGGAGTTAATTTTTACTGATTAATGTAGGAAGTTTTAAAAATGTATCATCTTAATATTTGTTTGAAAGATTCATTTATTTGAGAGGCAGATCATGAGAGAGAGTGAGAGTGAGCGAGTGAGCTGGTTCAGTTCCCAGATGCCTGCAACAGCTGGGGCTAGTCTGGGTCAAAGCCAAGAACTGCATCCAGGTCTCCCACGTGGGTGGAAGGTCGGACCCCAGTGCCTCCCAGGGTGTGCATCAGTGGGGAGCTGGACTGGAGGCAGAGTGTCCGGGACTTGCCCCCCTGTAGCATTGGCAGTGTGTAACTGTGTGTGTGTGGAAGATACGATGCCAGATCGTGCCAGATTCTCAGTGCTTTAACCCTGCCCTCTGAGGAAGACATCGTATTTTAGGAGATTTTGGAAGTGGTTTTGAGCTCGTGCTTCCTGGTTGGTGTGCTCCTAGATTTGAGACTTCAGGGCTTAGATGTGGACCATTTAGTTAATTGCAGTAATCAATGAGAGTTGGTGAGTGCTGGTACTTCAGTAGAGGTAGGCTGCATTTGAGCTGGATTTGAGTGAGTTTTAGGATATAGAAGGTAAAAACAGGCTTATCTCCCTATTTGGGAACTTAAATCATGTTTTGCTCCATCAGGTAAGACAAGTGAGGGTTCTGTTGGAAGAAATGCAGTTAAATGAAACGGCTTCTTTGTGGCCGGCTGCCTTGGAGGTGATGAGTGGGATGTGTCTGAGCGTGGCAGTGATGGTGAGGACTGGGTATTACCACGTACAGGGCCTGCTTCTTGAGAAGTGAACGCTGCCGTCTGAGTTACCTGAAGGACTGGTAAAGGGAAACGAGAGCAGGGGTATTTGTATTAAGGAAGAAAGTTGATTTTGTTTTGGTTAAACTTTACAACGGTAAGTTGTTAGGAACATGTTTCTTTGCTATTTTATTGTCTTCCCTGGACCACTTCTCAGCAGTGACTCACTCTGGGTACATAGCAGGTGGCCGTGCTGGGGCTCTGAGCCCGGGAGTGGGGTGTCTTCCTGCAGAGCAGCCCGCGGTGAGGCAGAGCCTATGTCTCAGCTGATTTTCCCCCACCCATTCTTCTTTTTAAAGATTTATTTATTTGAAAGCCAGAGCGACAGAAAGAGGGAGATAGATAGACAGATGACCGACAGACAGAGACAGAGAGATGTTCCATCTGCAGGTTCACTCCTTAAATGGCCACAACAGCCAGATCTGGGCCAGGCTGGAGCTGAGAGTCCAGAACTCTGTCTGGGTTCCCCACAAGGGTGGCAGGTGCCCAAGCACTTGGGGCCTCATCTGTTTCCTTCCCAGGTGCAACAGCAGGGAGGTGGATTGAAAGTGGATCAGCTTGGGTTTGTGTTCTGATATAGATGGTCATGTTACTTGTTAGCAGCTTAACCCATTGTGCCACAACACTGGTCCCTCATCTGCTTGCTTGCCCTCCCTCCCTCCCTCCCTCCCTCCCTCCCTCCCTCCCGCCCTCCCTTCCTTCCTTCCTTCCTTCCTTCCTTCCTTCCTTCCTTCCTTCCTTCCTTCCTTTTTGGCAGGCAGAGTGGATAGTGAGAGAGAGAGAAAGAGATTTTTTTTTGACAAGCAGAGTGGACAGTGAGAGAGAGAGACAGAGAGAAAGGTCTTCCTTTTGCTGTTGGTTCACCCTCCAATGGCCGAAGCACCCTGCTGATCCGATGGCAGGAGCCAGGTACTTCTCCTGGTCTCCCATGGGGTGCAGGGCCCAAGGACTTGGGCCATCCTCCACTGCACTCCCTGGCCACAGCAGAGAGCTGGCCTGGAAGAGGGGCAACCGGGACGGAATCCAGCACCCCGACCGGGACTAGAACCTGGTGTGCCGGTGCCACAAGGCGGAGGATTAGCCTAGTGAGCCCCGGCGCTGGTCTTCCTTCCTTCCCTTCCTTCCCTTCCTTCCCTTCCTTCCCTTCCTTCCCTTCCTTCCCTTCCTTCCTTCCTTCCTTCCTTCCTTCCTTCCTCTTTCTCTCTTTCTCTCTTTCTCTCTCTCTTTCTCTCTCTCTCTCTCTCTCTCTCTTCCTTCCTTCCTTCCTTCCTTCCTTCCTTCCTTCCTTCCTTTCTTTTTCTTTCTTTCTTTCTTTCTTTCTTTCTTTCTTTCCTTTCTTTCCTTTCTTTCCTTTCTTTCCTTTCTTTCCTTTCTTTCCTTTCTTTCCTTTCTTTCCTTTCTTTCCTTTCTTTCCTTTCTTTTTGCTTATTTAAGAGACAGAAACACAGCTGACCCTCTGCAGGTCCAATCCCCAAGTGCTGACAATGGCCCTGGGCTGAGCTGAGGCCAAAGTGTTTAGATCCCAGACAACCACGTGTATGACCTAGGTGAAGCGCCTGACTTTCACCTTCCGCCTGGCCCAGTCCACACTGTTGTGGCCATTTGGGGAGAGAAGGAAAGACAGAGATCCTCCATCTACTGTTTCATTCCCCAAGTGACCATAATGACTTGGGCTGGGCGAGGCTGAAGTCAGGAGCCAGGATTTTCTTCAGAGTCTTCCGTGTAGGTACAGGGGCCCAAGTACTTGGCTTGTCTTCTGGTGCTTTCCCAGGCCATTATAAGGGGCTGACTCAGAAGTGGAGAGCTGGGATGTGAACCAGCACCTATATGGCATGCCAGCACTGCAGTCTGGGCAACTTTACCCATTGCACCACAGCACCGGCCCCAGTATTCTTGATTTTAAAGTTGGTAGTGAATGGCTTTAGTTAGTGTCTGTGCTTAAGTAGAGAATCATTCGTTGCTTCAGCCACATCTGGGATGCAGTTGTCTTTGCCACTGAGTACCCAGTGCTCCGGGTGGGAAGGTGGAGAATTGAGTCTCATGGGGCATTGTGGGCTTGCACTTCAGCTTGGTTGGTCTGCCTGCCCTGTCCGCGCAACTTCTGGCTAAGGTCTGATCCTCTCATGTCTGCCATGGGAAGCCACCAGTGAAGCTGGCATTGCAGGAGGTGGAAGAGTTCCCTGGGTCAGAGGTAGTTATTGAACACATGGGAAGGGAGCAAGCGCAAGGGTGGCAGCCAGAAAGCAACAGCTGCTGCTGAGCACGGCAAGGGAGCTGTGGGCAGGACAGCCAGGGGCTGGCTGTGCAGTGTGGACTCCAGCAGGTGTTCCCAGGTGGATGGCTTGCATTTCTGGCCAGGGCTGGGGAAGCCTGCACTGCCCTTGGCTGTGGGGCTTCTCCAGTGTCCCGAGGCAAGCCTCTACGGTGTCTCCAGCTGCACGTGTTACTTGATTCAGAGATTAAAATTTTTAAAGATTAAATACTTGTTTAAAAGTTCTTATGGATTTATTGCAGCATTGTGCCCTAAGTTTTAGGTATTAGAATTATATACATGCAATTACACAGATAGTTGACTTTTTAAAAATAATTTATAAGATCTATTGAAGTATACTTTTCCTGCCATATTTGATCCACTTTAAGGATGCAATCCTAATGCAGTCCAGTTTGAGAGCTTTTTTGTTATCCATTAAGATCTTCCAGCCCCAGGTAACTCTTGTCTCTGTAGATTTGCCTTTAGTTTCAAACAGAACTGCTGAGGGCCGCTCAGCCCAGCAGCTAGCCTGCTAAGATGTACTTCTCCCTGGTTGCATAAAACGCTGGGTTCTGACATCCACGTACTGTTCACAGCAGGGCTAGGCTGCGGGATGCACCTTTCTGTGGTTGAGTGAAGCTTTGGCTTGTGACCTAAGCCAGGGGTTCCAGACTTTTCTGCAGAGGGCCCAGATGGTTAATGTTTTAGACTTGCAAGCCACGGGTCTCTGTTGAAACACGCAGTTCCCCTTTGAGGCATGCAAGTAAGCTTAGCTGTCAGAGGCTCCTGCAGTTGCAGCAGAATTACCAGGATGGTGACCGTGAGGGAAAGGCACGCTGCCGAGGCTCAGTCCAGCAGCGCTGGCCCTCCTGTGGGCCCGGGAGACCTGGGTGTCGACCGCCACTCCTGGAAGCATGGAGGGTACTCACAGCAGGGGAAGTCAGGGAGACAGGCAGAGTATGTTTTGGGATTATAGACAGCCGGGAGAGGATGGTAGTGAGGAGGACAAGAGTCCCAAGGGACCAGTGCAGCTTGAGTTACCAGCACTGACACCCAGTAAACCCAAAGCCACAGATGGCAAAGAGACAGAAACAGCTGTTCCACCAGCCCAGCAGGGCAGGGCTGAGTCTGTGCCAGCTTTCCGTCTCTGCCGTTGTTGGTCACCCGGTACGAGACCGAGGGCTGTGCGTTTTCAGTGGTAGGAAATGCACGGAAGATGGAGCTGAAGATGGAGGTGTTTGCTTTTTGCCCGTTTATCAGATGACTGGAACTGCGGGTATCTGTGTTATCTGTGCAGCATGGGGTTTTCTATTTTTACCTAAAGGTAATGCTTTTAAGGCTTTTAAAATTGTTTCATACCTGCTCAAGTAGAGCTTTTTAAGTATTTATTGAGGCCCGTAATGTGATGTATAGGGTTAAGCTACTACCTGTGTTACTAGTATCCTTTGTGGGTGCCAGTTTGAGTCCCGGCAGCTCCACTTTGCATCCAGCTCCCAGTAGTGCACCTGGGGAAGCAGCGGAAGATGCCCAAGGGGGAGACCTGAATGAAGTTCCTGACTCCTACCTTCAGCCTGGCCCGGTCCCAGCTGTGCAGCCATCTGGGGAGTGAACCAGCGGATAGAAGATCAGTTCTCTTTCTCTCTCTTTCTGTTTGTTTTTTCTAACTGCCTTTCAAATAAATTATTTTAGAAAATTATTTTAAACTTGTAATAAAAACTGTGTGACAGCTACAAAAAAGTCATCAGCAAGCTTCCATCCCCTGCTGATGAAGTTGTTCACGATGCTCACTGCTGCTGTTAAATACATTAATAATATTAGAGGCAGAGAGAAAGAGTGCTTGCTCACATCAGCTGGTTCACTCCCCAGATGTCCTCGTAGTGGGGCCTGGAGAGGAGTCCGAGCCTCCGTGCAGCCGTGGAGGCGTGCGTAGTCCTTGTTCCTCTTTTCATCTGTGCCTGTGTCTCCACCTGGAGCTGAGAGCGGAGTGACGAGGACACTTTCCCAGGAAGTCACTAAAGCTGTTTTTTTAAGATTTATTTATTTGACAGGGTGACAGAGGGGAAGGGACAGAGACAGATCTTCATCTACTGCTTATCCCCCAGATGGCTACAACAGGTAGGGCTGGGCTAGGTCAAAGCAGGAGCCAGGTACTCTGTTCAGGTCTCCCACATGGGTAGCAGGGGCCATCAGCTGCTGCCTCCCTGGACACATGAGCTGGATCAGAAATGGAGCAGCCAGGACTCCAGCTGACACTGTGTGAAGGATTGACACTTGGATCCTGTGTGTTCCTGTACCATGCGGTCTCTGCTGCTGCCATCTGCCCCTGGGTGCAGCGCTGACCTGTTTGGAATGCCTGGAGGAAATAGGATCGATTACTGGCTTCCTGAAGCAGCTTGGAAGCTGGGCTTGTGCCCTGGACTTGCACTCTGAAGAGGCCTCCCCCAGGCCCTGTGAGCCCTGTGATTCTCCCAGCACCACCCGAGAGCGGCTGGGAAGTAGCAGTGCCTAGAATTCCCCAGGTTGGAAGAACGCTGTGCTGCTGCTGAGAAGTTTCCTGAAGCTTTGTTTCCGGGGTCCCAGCTCGAGCCCTGTGGATCCAGCAGCGTCCTGTTCCCAGTCACTGTGGCAGTGTGTTTCTGGGTGGGGAACTCAACTTTTCCTGAGTCACCATTTGGCTGTGGCTGCGTGCAGTGTCACTGATAACAGGACCTGATGTAGATAAGCTGCCACGCTGAGCACCATGGGCCACTGTCGATGGGTTTGGATTCGTTCATGTTGTCCAGTGCGGTCCAGCCCTTCTGCTTCAGTGCAGTGCTGGGTCAGTGGTTCTGTGCTGTAGAACTGAGACCTACATTGGCATTTTTGTGGGACTTTGTTGGGGTGGGATTTCAGTGCTCCTCTAAGCTGTAAAAGAACCTCAGGAGGGAGATCACCTGACTGATAGGCGCAGCTGAGGTCTGGCCAGTTCTGGCTCTTGGACCTTGTGTGTCAGCAGCACAGCCTGGCACAGCTTGTGATTCGGCCTCTGGAGTAAGAGGGCAGTGGCTGCTCTTCAGGAAAGCAGTGGGCCTGGAAGCAGGAGCACTGCTGCAGGACAGAGGCGGCTGTGCAGCTGAGAGGAGATTCCAGGAGTGGAAAGGCCTGTCCCTTGGCACCAGTGTGCCTGAGGAATTCAGGTTTGAAAGGGTGTGAGGTTAGTGGGGACACTCAGGGGTCGGGGTTTATGGCAGTGGGGGGTCAGCACTGTGTTGTAGCAAGTTGAAGTCTTAGCTGCCAAACTTCCGGTCCAGAACCCTGCTGGTGCACCTGGGAAAGCAGCAGAGGATGGCTCTAGTCTTGGGCCTCTCCACCCATGTGGGAGACCCGGAAGAAGCTCCTGGCTTCAGATTGGCTCAGCTCTGGCCATTTTGGGAGTGAACCAGCAGATGGAAGACACCTCTGTCTGTCTGTCTCTCTCTGCCTCTCATTCTCTCTCTGTAACTCTGACTTTCAAGTAAATAAAGAGATCATTAAAAAAAAAAAAAAAAGAATTAGAGAAGAGAGAGAAATCTTCAGTCTGCTTGTTTATTCTCCAGATGTCCACAATGGCCAGAACTAGGCCAGGCTGAAGCCAGGAGCCAGGATCTCCTTCCAGGTCTCCCACATGGGTGCAGGGGCCCAAGGACTTGGGCCATCTTCTGCTGCTTTCCCAGGTGCATTAGCAGGGAGCTGGATTGGAAACGAAGAAGCCAGACTTAAACTGGCACACCCATGTGAGATGCTGGCACTGCAGTGGTGGCTTGACCTGCTATGCCGTAATGCCAGCTCTCAATTTTTTTTTTTAAATGTGTGCAATAGAACCTGTTTGAGGTTCTGTGGCTTCTTTATTTAAATATTTTGGGACTCTGCTTCAGGAGGTTGCAGCACACATACCACACAGGAATCACTTGCTTTTGAAAGCTAGTGGCTAATTAAATAAATCTTTTAAAAAGGGGGGAGGGGCTGGCACTGTGGCATAGTGGGTAAAGCCACTGCCTGTAGTGCCAGCATCCCATATGGATGCCAGTTCGAGTCCCGGCTGTTCCACTTCCAATCCAGCTATGGTCTGGGAAATCAGCAGCAGATGGTCCAAGTCCTTGGGCCTCTGCACCTGTGTAGAAGACCCGGAAGAAGCTCCTGGCTCCTGGCTTCAGATCGGCCCAGCTCCAGCTGTTGTGGCCAGTTGGGGAGTGAACCAACGGATGGAAGACCTCTCTCTCTCTCCCTCTCTGCCTCTCTCCCTCTCCTCCTCTCTCTTTGTAGCTCTTTCACATAAATAAATAAATCTTAAAAAAAAAAAAAAGCTAGTGGCAAGTGCTGGAGGATTCCCACGTGTGTGCCTTGTCCACAGTACAAATATGCCTCTTAGAGCACCACAGGGGTTGCTTTCCTGCTGTGGGGAGGAAGGAGGAAGGTGGCCTCCTTCTTTGTAGCCCTGCTGGGAGGTCCTGACAGCTCTTGCAGTCTCTGTGGGCATGGTTCCTACATCTGCCTGGGTTGGATTTGACCTTAGTTTGTTATACCCTGTGGACACACTTCTCTTACCTTAGCAGATCAGCCTGTGAGGGAGGCACTGACGGGAACAGCAGTACACTGAGCCTGTGGGTCGTCCGCCTTTGCTTCTTCGAGAGAGGAGCATGAGGGAGCAGGGAGACCACCGGCCCCTGCACTGGGGGTGACTCTGGAGCCGGAGGTCGCGGCTGGGTGGTGGAGCGCGGGGAGCTGCAGGCACTTCCTCTGCCCTCAGTGACTGCAGCGCCCAGCTGCGCTCACAGGTGCAGTGTGCAGTGTGCAGTGTGCAGTGGCGACCTGGGCAGTGGTCTTGGGGCTCCGCTGCGTTTCTCTGCTGCTGTTCTCGAGGATGGACGCCCAGGCATGTGTGAGCCGTGTGTCTCGGGCACATTCGCTCGCAGAGTTTTATGTGGAGAACTCGAGACATTAGCTTGTGTTCCTCTTAGTACAGTTCTGGGCTTTTTTAGGTGTCGTTTATTTTCATTTGCTAGGCGGTGTGTGTGTGGTGGGGGTTGATTGCTCTCCCACCTGCTGGTTCACAGCCAGGGCTGGGCTGGCCTGAAGCCTGGAATCAGGTGTCCTCCCAGTCGGGGGCAGGAACCCAGGTCACTTGAGCCGTCGCTTGCTGCCTCCCAGGGTGCACATCAGTGGGAAGCTGACTGAGAGGAGTGGCTGCTGAGATGCAGGTGCCCAGTGGTGTCTCAGCTGCTCCTCTGCATGCCTGTCCCTGTAGTGCAGTTCTTAGCTCCACGGCATCTCTGTTTTTTCTGACAGGCAGAGTTAGAGAGAGAGACAGAGAGAAAGGTCTTGACTTGAGTGCTCTGCGTGGACAGTCCTGGGACAGAAGTGACGGCTGGGAGCTCAGAAGAGGCCTGAGATAGAGGATGTGGGGGACCCTTGCTTGGAGGCAGCAGTGTGGGCTGGGGAGGGAGAGACTGAGGGCTGAGACAAGGCCCAGGAGGTGTGGCGTGAAAGTGAGGAGCCTGAGGGAAGCCGTCTTCCACTTGCGGCTTGATGCCTCAGAGACTGGGTTTGCATTCCAGGCCGTGGGCTGCATCAGTGCTGCCTCTGCTGATGGAACTCGAGGCCTTCCTGTTTGCAGGCAGCTGTGGGTGGCTCCTCCGGGCTCCAGCGTCGTTGTTTCACTGTGTTGCACATGGCGGCTTGCAGACTGGTGCTTCTTGGGTAAACAAATGCTGCTTGTCTCCTTGGTGCGTGTCACTTCAGGAGGCTGGGGACGACTTCCTCTAAGTCCATCAGCTGTGCTCCTCTGGGGGTCGGATGCAGCTGTGTTGAGCTTCCCCACGATGTTCTCTGTCCTCACCGAGGTCTGCTTGATAAATGCCTGTGAAACTCAGAATCCATTCAGAGAGCACGGGAAGGCCGACGCGTCTGCTGAAGAGACTGCGTGAGCCTCCATGCCCTGCCGTGCAGCCGTGGGAGAGGTTCGGGCAGCCGCCAGCTGCACAGGTTGTTAACTATCTCAGTCGCCTCAGGTTCGATGATTCTGATACGGCGGAAATGCAGTAGAAGTGCTTCGGCCTGCAGGTGCCCTGATTAGATTGTGAGTGTTGAAGGAACAGCTGAGCGGGACACTGGGGGTTGGGTAGTACGCAGAGCTGCTCCGGGAGACTGCAGGCTGCAGTCTTGGCGTCCAGAGGCCAGTGTCTTGTTTGCCTCTTGCTCACTGTGCCGCATTTAGAGAGGATCTTAGTGATCTTTAGTGATCTTGTCCACTCATGCAGGAGAGCAGCCCTCCCCTCGCCGTGCCGGACCCGAGCCGTGCCCGCCCTGAGTGTCTCCTGCTCCCGTGCTGCTCTTCAGGAAGGCCTTGGCGTTTGTGCTCAGTTGTGCTTGAGTGAGACCCACTGAGCACTGGTTGTTTTCTGTTCTGCAGTGTTTCGGGAGCTTGTTGGTGGCATCGTCTGAGGGCGTAGGGGCTTGGGGATGCCTGTCCTGCAGGAAGTGGAGTCTGAGCTCTCAGCTGGCCTCCGTAGGCACAGCAGGCCCAGCCGGCTGTCGTGCAGGCGTCCGTGCTGCCTGGGCATCTGGGAGCCGCCTGTCTTTCCTCTCGGTACAGATCTGGGCAGTGCTTCTCTCTGCCTGTGTTTTCATTGCCAAGCTCGTGTTTCTGTGAACCACATTTGTTTGAGGTGAGTTTTCATCTGCTTCAAAGAGTATAAGTTGAGTGGATTGAAGGGTAGACTCAAGCAGAGACCAAGGAGGGATAGGCTTTTTTATTATGGTGATATTTTTATAAAAAGTGGGCTTGTAGCTTATAGCCATACCTGCTATTAACCTATCAGTGAATTCTGTGTTCTTCTCTGAGGTCTAGAATTTCTTCAGCACCGTATCCTCGGTTTGAATGAGTGCTGTGTGACCAGTTTCCGTGGCAGGCCTGAGCTGTGAGACGGCAGGACTTTGCAGCAGTGTCTGCCTTCAGATATTTATGAGCTGTCAGACCAACGCCGCAGCTGTGACGGCAGTGTGGATGTGAGGGGTGTGCTCGGAAAGGGCTTCCTGGGAAGAGGGATGACGTAGTACAGACAGGAAAGCAGTGCTGAGCGGGTGAGGTTGGGGTCACGGCCCGCATTTGGGTTTGGAGGCTGAGTGGGGGTTGGCCAGAGTGGACAGGGCCGTCTGGGAAGAGACATCCCCCTGGCTGGAGGCTCTTCTGTCCTTGGGAGCTCAGGTGATGGCATGGACAGCAGCATCCAGATCCTGTATAGTTTCCGGCCGCTGCTAGAGGTCCACAAGATGTTATGAAGTCACGAGGCACACGCCCATGTGCAAAACCAGCGGCCAGCTGCTGTGGCCAACACAAACACTGGGCGTGTGCCCTGCATACTCATGCAAAGCAGGTTCTTTACTGTGGCTTTGACGTTTGAACAAGCATTAATACATCGCTTGTTTGGCCAGAGCTGGTACAAAGTCGAGGTGAGTCAGATGTGGCAAATTCACTTTCCAGCAGTGTGTTGTTGGAGGTGGGGAGGAAGAAGTTAGGACATTGTAGGTGAAGAGATGGTGGGGCACTGTTGGGTTAGACCTCAGGGCACTGCCAGCAGGGAGGAAAGACGGTGCTAAGTAGGAGTTGGAGTTGGCAGAGTCTGTCGGCTGGCTTCTGGTGGTGAGGAAGGAGGTCAGCTGGATGCTCCTTGGAGAGTGGTGTGTGCTGTGCTTCCTTGAGACAGGGCACAGATGCAAGCAGAGTAACAGACACGTGAGGAGCAGTAGAGTGCAGGGCGCCGCCTCTGGTTGGGGGTTGACACTGTGAGTTCAGGAGTGAGCTTTGGGGAGTTTGGATAAAAGGCCGTGGTCATGAAAATCCAGCAAGGTGGCTGCCACAGGAGAGCCGCTGAGACAGCTCAGGGGTTGGGTGCTGTGTCCCCTGGTAGAGCACCTGGATTCAAGTCCCAGCTCTGCTCTCCATTTCCGCTGCCTGCTGATATGTACCCTTGGAGGCAGCAGGTGATGGCCCAGATATTTGGGTCTCTGCCACCCACGTGGGATACCTGGATTGCATTCTGCACTCCTGGCTTATGTTGCTGGTATTTGGGGAATAAATTAGCAGCTGGAAAATCTCTCTTTGTTTCTCTGCCTTTAAAATCAATAAAATGAAAAATAAAAATTTTAAAAAGAAAAAGAAAAAAATAGGAACGGGAAGCCTGGGATGGGGGAGTAATGTGTTAGATAAGTGCTGCTTTCCTGACTGTAAATGGAGAGTGGACTAAGTTTGCCCTGCACTAAAAACAAAAATATACTTATTTATTTGAAAGAGTTACAGAGAGAGAGGAGGGGGGAATATCTTCTATCCTCTGGTTCACTCCCCAAGTGGCTGTGGCTGGGCCAGGCTGAAGCCAGGATCCTGGAACCCCATCCAGGCCCCCCATGTGGGCTCAAGTAGTTGGGCCATTGTGCACTGGTTTCCCAGACCATCCTTAGGGAATTGGATTGGGAGTGGAGCAGCCGAGACTTGGATCAGCTCGGATGGGGTGCCAGTTGCAGGCAGTGGCCCCTGCCCTGTTGGAGGTATACGATAAATTATCTCTCTGTAATGGCCGGTGTTATGCTGGTGTTTTGGCACAGGCAGGGCTTTGACATGAAATTTTCCTAGGAGCAGAGAGGGCAGGTGTGTGCCCATTAGGATCTGAGCTCTAAGCTGGAGTTGGAGCCAGCCTTGCTTGCTTGCTTGCCTTTTTTTTTTTTTTTTTTTTAAGATTTATTTATTTATTTGAAAGTCAGAGTTACACACAGAGAGAGAGGTCTTCCATCCACTGGTTCATGCCCCAGATGGCTGCAGCGGCCAGAGCTGCACCCATCCGAAGCCAGGAGCTTCCTCCAGGTCTTCCCACGTGGGTGCAGAGGCCCAAGGATTTGGGCCATCTTCTACTGCTTTTCCAGGCCACAGCAGAGAGCTGGATTGGAAGAGGAGCAGCCGGGACTAGAACCAGTGCCCATATGGGATGCTGGTGCTGCAGGCCAGGTTGTTAACCCACTGTGCCACAGCGCCGGCCCCAGGAGCCAGCCTTTCAGAAGAGGAGAGGAGATGACATTGTTGTCACACGGATCACGTGAAGTGACATGTGCAGCACAGGAGAGGGGTGTGGTCACTGGTGGTGACAAGGAGGGGCCGGCTGCTTGCCAGCACCCCTGAGCCTGTGCCTGCAAACAGAGCAGAGCTGGGGGCTGTGCACCTGTTTCGGCTGGAGCTGCTTTCTCTTCCGGGCCTCACCTTTGCTGCCTCAGACATCTGCACGCAGGGCTTTTCACAAACACAGCAGCAGGCTTCGGTGGCAGCTCCTGGGAGATGAGGGAATTTCCGTGAATTTGACTAAGGAAGGAAAGGATCGAGGTGAACTCCTGGAGTCAGGGGCTGGCGTGGAACCTGCCTGATTGCTAGGTTGGCAGGTGCACCCGTTGCCAGGGTCAGTGGGAGAAGTACAGACACAACTGATAAACATCATGGTTTCCAAGTAGGAGTTAGGAAGGATGATCCTTCAGGAACAGATTCCCTTCTGCGGTGACGGGCCTCAGAGTGGGGTCTCAGGAAGGCAGGGGCACGCCTAGTGGGGAGCCCTCTGTCCCTCAGACGCTGGTCACACTTTGTGGTGAAGGAAGACACGCTGCTGCGCCCACCAGTCTGTGAGCCCTTCCCCTTCTGTGGTGGCGAGGCAGGTGGTGACTTGAGCACGTTGTTGAATCAGAGGAGTTTTGTGGATCTGGGGACAGTGATGTGTGTGGGAAGGAGAGGATGTTACTGGGCCAGATGTGGGAGAGCCTTGGCCTTGAGAGCTGATGGTGTTGAAGAATTATCAAGTCAGGACCTCGCTGCTGATGAAAAATCTGGTCCTCTCCAGAGGGTTTAAAAAACAAAAAACAACTCTTTCAGGAAAAAACCCTGGAACTGGAGGAGCACCTTCCTTATCTGCTCTCAGAAAAGGCCTAAGAACTTTTCTGTGAGTTTTTTTTTTTTTTTTTTTTTTTGTAAAGGTTTTATTTATTTATTTGAGAGGTAGAGTTACAGACAGTGAGAGACAGACAGAGAAAGGTCTTCCTTCCATTGGTTCACTCTCAAATAGCTGCAATGGCCGGAGCTGTGCCGATCCGAAGCCAGGAGCCAGGAGCTTCCTCCTGGTCTCCCATGGGGTGCAGGGCCCAAGCACTCGGGCCATCCTTCACAACTATCCCAGCCACAGCACAGAGCTGGCCTGGAAGAGGAGCAACCGGGACTAGAACTGGCACCCATATGGGATGCCGGCGCCGCAGGCAGAGAACTAACCTAGTGCGCCATGGCGCCGGCCCCTCTGTGAGTTCTGTAAGATGTTTTAAGGATAACATTTATAGAGAGATCGGGATTTGAGGATCACCATCTGGGTTTGGGAAAATGCAGCTGGACTTTGAGTAACCAGTGCATCCAGTCACCAGGGCACCTGTTTTATGTCTTCAGTCTGTCCTTGGTATTTTCCTCATTTATGTAGGGCTTTAATTTTTTTTAAAAAAGATTTACTTATTATTTGAAAGTCAGAATTGCAACGAGAGAGAGAGATTGTAATCTTCTGTCTACTGGTTCCCTCCTCAAATAGCCAGCAGCTTCATCTGGGTCTCCCACATGGAAGGCAGGGGCCCAAGCACTTGGGCCATCTTCCGTTGCTTTTGCAGGCCATTAGTTGCATCGTAAGTAGAGCAGCCAGGACATGAGCTGATGCCATGTGGGATGCTAGTGTCACAGGAGGCAGCTTTACCATCTATGTCCCAATGCCACCACCCTTTGAAATTTACTTATTTATAAGTTACAGAGAGTAGAAGAGGGAGAGAGGGATATCTTCCATCTACTGGTTTACTCCCCAAATGGCTCCAGTGGCCAGGGTTAGGCCAGGCCAAAGCCAGGAGCATGGAACTCCATCCGAGTTTCCCATGTGGGTGTCGGGCCATCCGCCCTGCTTTCCTAGGCCATTAGCAGGGAGCTGCCAGGATCCAAACCAGGGCTCCTGTGGATAGCCAACATCACAGGCACTGGCTTCACTCAGTTTCTTTCAGCATATTTATTTGCCTTGTATCTCTATGATTACATTTATTGTTATTTATTCTTTTTGATACTGTTTTGAAGGGAGTATCTTTTTTAAAAGATTTATTTATTTATATGAAAGGCAGAGTTATTCAGAGGTAGAGAGCAAGAGAGAGAGAGAGAGAGAGAGGTCTTCCATCCACTGGTTTCACTCTCCAAATGGCTGCAATAGGTGGAGCTGGGCTGATCCAAAACCAGGAGCCAGGAGCTTCTTCCAGGACTTCCGCATTAGTGCAGGGACCCAAGGTTTTGGACCATCTTCTGCTTTCCCAGGCCATAGCAGGAAGCTGGATCAGAAGTGGAGCAGCCAGGACTCGAACTGGTGTCCATATGGAATGCTGGCCCCAAGTGGAATTTCTTGTTTTACTTTTCAGTGCTAGTGTGTGGTGATGCAGCTCATTGGGGTGTGTTAATCTCGTATTGTGCAACTGAACTCACTTATAAAGTCAGCAGGAAGCTGGAATTGAAAAGTGGAGTTACGGTTATCCCAGGTTATGTCTTGGTCTTTCTGCCCGATGCTTGGCTAAGCGCTGCATCTGCGTCTCCCGCGTGGGGGCAGTGGCCCCGGTACTTGGCCGTCCTCTGCTGCCCTCTTGGCACAGCAGCAGAGCGCTGTTGCAGGGTGAGCAGGTTGCTGGGATGGCACCTGATGCCCCGTCTGTCCTGGGGGTGCACGACTGCGGGCTGTCCTTTCCCTGGGCCACCTGAGGAGGGCCTTCGTCCCACATGCTCCTCACTTGGCACCTTTTCTTGTGAGGGCTGTAAAGGAGATTGGTGGAAGTGGGATTTCTGGGCATCTTCTCCCACTGCCCCTTCCAGAGCAGGCTGCGTTGCCGCGGAGCCCTCTGTTTTTCACTCCTGATTAGCAGTCCTGTGCCTGTCTCCCCCCATCCTGCTGTGGTTCCCAGCACCCTACAGGATTAGGCCAGGGACGGGGCAGTGTGCTGTGGTCAGTCACTGACCACCCCTTTATGGTTAGGTGAGAGTCAAGGGAAGACTGTGGTCACCGACTGTCCAGGCGCCATTCAGGGCTTGGCCAGGGCAGGGGCAGTGTGCTGTGATTTGTGATTTGGGACAGTTAATAAAGCAGCCCATCCCCCATCCCTCAGAGTGGAGCAGAGAAACAGGAGTGCCACTTTCCTTTCCCTTTTTCTTTTTTTTTAAATTTATTTATTTGAAAGACAGAGTTACAGAGAGAGTCCATCCACTGATTCACTCTCCAATTGGCTACAACAGCCGGAGCTACAATGATGCGAAGCCAGGAGCTTCTTCCCGGTCTGCCACGCCGGTGCAGGGGCCCAAGGACTTGGGCCATCTTATATTGCTTTCCCAGCCATAGCAGAGAGCTGGATTGAAGTGGAGTAGCCGTGTCTTGAACTGTCGCTCATATGCCAGGGTGTTAAAGACTTTTTAATCTTCTAATTCTATTTTCCATGAACTTTTTAAAAATGCATTTATTTATTTGAAAGGTGTAGTTATAAAGAGGCGGGGGGGGGGGTGGTCTTCCTGTTGGTTCACTTCCAAATGGAGCTGGGCTGATATGAAGCCGGGAGCCAGGAGCTTCTTCCAGGTCCCCCACATGGGTGCAAGGGCCCAAGCAGTTGGGCCATCCTCTGCTTTCCCAGGCCACAGCAGAGAGCTGGATTAGAAGTGGAGTGTCCAGGTCTTATACCAACACCCATATGGGATGCTGGCACTGCAGGCGGCAGCTTTTACCTGATGTTTCACGTTTGATAAACTGTTCATTCTTGATAGTGCAGAGGGGCCCCATATTTTATAAGGAACCAGCTTGGAGGCGAATTCTCCCCTAGACAGAGTTCCTGTTTGTGGCTGCCTCAGGGAAGCGCCTTCCAAAACGGCACCTTGTGCTTGCCAGAAAGTGGCCTGTGCCTGTGTAGTCCGCCCCAGACCAGATCTTTTCATCAGATACAAAACCTACAGACACTTGGCTGGTGCTGTGGCACAGCAGGTGAAACCACAGCCTGTGGCGCCAGTTCAAGTCCCGCTGCTCCACTTCCAATCCAGCTCTCTGCTGTGGCCTGGGGAAGCAGCAGAAGATAGTCCAAGTCCTTAGGTCCCTGCACCCCCATGGGAGACCCAGAGGAAGCTCCTGGTTTCGGATGCCCCTAGCTCTGGCTCTTGTGACCATCTGGGGAGTGACCCAGCAGATGGAAGTGCACTCTCTCTCTCCCTCTCTCCCTCTCTCCCTCCCTCTCCCTCTCCCTCTCCCCCTCTCTCCCTCTCTCCCTCTCTCCCTCTCTCCCTCTCTCCCTCTCTCCCTCTCTCCCTCTCTCCCTCTCTCCCTCTCTCCCTCTCTCCCTCTCTCCCTCTCTCCCTCTCCCTCTCTCCCTCTCCCTCTCTCCCTCTCCCTCTCCCCCCCTCCCCACCCCACCCCACCCCACCCCACCCCACCCCACCCCCGCCTTTCAAATACATAAATAAAACAAAATATGTCAGGCATTTGTGGGTTCCTTTGAGTCACATTTCTCCTGGGCTGTGTTGGGAAGAATTGCTGATATCATTTTCTGAATTGAATCGCATGTAGCATATTTGGTGTGAATTGTGGTCTTAGATCTTTGAGAATAAACCCTGAAGTAGTTTAAGAGTGTAGAATGTGCATGGAGGGGGTTATGGTGCCCAGTAATATTCGCCGGGAGGAACCAGCGCACAGAAACGGAATGGCAGAGGAAGCGTGGAGACTCAGGTGTGTTTCTGCAGTAGGGAGAGGCAGGTGGTGCTAAGATTGGGGGAGTGGGAGGCCGTATGGGGCTTTGTGGGACAAAGGGACAGTTAACGTTTTGAGTGTGACAGGAAGCCCACTTAGGCTGCAAGACATGTGATGTTGACACAAGTTTGATACTAGTTCTGTGAGGTGTCTGTCCGACTCACCTAAGCCCTTCTCAGCTCGGCTAGTGTCCTGGCCCTGGGTCCCTGAGGGCGTCCCTCCACCTGCGCGGGCAGGGGCAGCGGCGCCTGCGGCCGCCAGCACACACCCTGGGGCCTTTGTGCTGCCCCAGTGAACAGGAGCGGGGTCGAGGTGTGTGGGAATTGCGTGTCTTCGTACGATGTCCCCGTGCTGACTGTGCTCTCTCATTTCAGAGGATTCGCAGCCCTGCTGTGGGACGCCCCGCCCTGGGTTTAACACGCAGTCCTCGTCACCGTGAGTCTCAGCTATGGAATCGGTAAACCCTGCGTGCTCGCTTTCCCGTTCGCGTTGTTTTCATTGGGCTGTAAGATGAGTATGAGAACAGTGAATGTTTCCGGTTAGCTAATTTGCTTGTGCTTAGAGGAGCCTCACGTGAGGTCTGACTTTGTGGGCGTCTGGAGCTCTGGGGGGTCACTGGGATCCCTGGTGTTAGAGCGGGAGGAGGGCTGCTGACGATTGACGGGCTGGAGAGCTCACTGGAAAGGAGGTTTATCTTGTCATTCTCGCTCCAGCAGCTGGGAGGCCCAGGACCCTGCCGTGGCTGTGTTTGCTTTGCACCTTCTGAGCTGCGCGGTGACATGGGCATGAGGAGCAGCTGTGGGAAGAAGCTGTGAGGGCCCCGTGCTCTGTGCTCTGGGCAGGGCGCCCTGGGGAGGGGCCTGGTGGCTGCAGGCTGGGCTCCTAGAAGCTGGAGGCCAGGGAGCGGTTGCCAAGAAACAAGCCGCCTCCTGCAGATGACTGGCACATGTTGTGAGAGGACGGCCGGATGCCTCCTCAGATCTGACCGAGTGCATGCCGCCACAGGACGCGGTCCTCCCGTGGGAGACGCCTGTGAACAGCAGGCGTGGTAACAGCTGGGCTCATGTTGGTTTCCCGTGTCCTGACCAGTGCAGAACAGGAGCTGTGCTGCGTTACACCTAGCAAGCACACCAGGAGCCCTTTCTGCTACTTTGGTTCTCTTTCCTCTCTCACTGTTGAATTGCAACACGCCCAGCTGGTCTTCCCAGGTATTTCCTCGGAAGTGGGGAAATGAGAGCTGAGGTGTCTCTGACAGGAGCCAGGAGCCAGTGGGGACTGGTGTTGAGGTGCGACGTCTTTGTTCCTGATGATTTCTGCTCCGTGCTTGCGTAGCGGGGGAAACGACCCCTCGGCCTTTGGTCTGAGCTGTGCGTCTGCTCAGAGAGAGTCAGGCTGGGCTTCACCTGTAGTGAGGACAGCGCGAAATGCTGCTTCTGTTTGTGTGGAAAACGAGACTGTTAGCGAGTGTCTAGTGATGCTAGACCCCCTGGTGCTGGTCTGAGCAGGGCTGCCGGGTGGGCCTCCAGGCGCGCAGTGCCCAGCACTCTGACCGCGGCAGTCTCTGTTAGTGCAGAGTGCAGTCCTTTTTCTCTGGTGTTTGGGTTGAATACAGCTGTAGGCTGGCTGCATGGAGCAGTGTGGTGGGAGGGCTGAGGGCAGCTGGGGCAGGGGCGGGGCCCTCTTCTGTCTGCCTCCTGAGGCCCTTTCCTGCAGGCTTTTAGGAAACAGAACAGCCGCTTGTTGGTACGTCGTCCGCTGTTTGCTGTCGCTGCCGCGCTGGTTGCCTGTGGCGCAGCGTGAGCACCTGCTCTACTCCAGGGCTTGGGTCTCTGCAGCCTCTGCTGTGCTGTGGATCCCTCTCCTGCAGCTGCGTCTGCGGCCTGGCCTGCCTGGCGTCCAGCGTGCATGTGACCGGGGCGAGTTTCCTCAGCGCTCGGAGCCTCATGTGCTGTCTGCAGTGGCAGTGGTGGTGCCTATCTAGGCGAAGAGATCACATGGCATTACAATAATTAGATTCGGTGTTTCTCACACTTCTGTGGGCTAATACTCCAGCTTAAGCAGGCAGCTGGTGCAGCTCTTGCCAGAGTGGTTAAGGGAGTTGATGTGCTTCTTGGTGGCGTGAGTGCACAGGTGTGTGTGTCTGCACAGTGTGAATCCCCCAGTGCCCAGTGCCAGCCTGAGCCACCTCTCTGAAGCAAGTTTCCAGAAACAGTTCGCCTTTGGAAAGTGGTTGGTATGATAACTAAAGGCAGTGATGCTTATATGAAGAGACTTGGAGTTAATATCTTTTGTTTTACTTGAACAATACATTTAAAATATCAGTGATCAGTTTTTGACTTATTGAAATGATGAACTTGCAAGGTACACAGCATGATAGTGTCATTGTGTGTCAGTGTCCCTGAGTGTGAGCCGTGTGTCAGTGTCCCTGTGTGTGTGTCGTATGTCACTGTCCCTGAGTGTGAGCCGTGTGTCACTGTCCCTGTGTGTCAGCGTCCCTTCCCTGTGTGTGAGCTGTGTCTCTGTCCCTGTGTGTGAGCTGTGTGTCACTGTCCCTGTGTGTGTGCCGTGTGTCACTGTCCCTGAGTGTGAGTTGTGTGTCAATGTCCCTGTGTGTGTGTGTCATGTGTCACTGCCCCTGTGTGTGAGCTCTGTGTCACTGTTCCTGTGTGTGTGTGTCAGTGTCCCTTAGTGTGAGCTGTGTGTCACTGTCCCTCCGTGTGTGTGTTGTGTCACTTTCCCTGTGTGTGTGCGCCGTGTGTCACTGTCCCTCTGTGTGTGTCGTGTCACTGTCACTGTGTGTCACTGTCCCTGTGTTGTGTGCCGTGTCAGTGTCCTGGAGTGTGAGCTCTGTCAGTGTCCCTGTGTGTGTGCCGTGTGTCAGTGTCCCCTCTCTGTGTGTGAGCTGTGTGTCCCTGTCCCTGTGAGTGTGTCATGTGTCATTGTCCCTGAGTGTGAGCCGTGTGTCAGTGTCCCCATGTGTGTTGTGTGTCACTGTCCCAGTTTGTGTTGTGTGTCACTGTCCCTGTGTGTGTGTCGTGTGTCACTGTCTCTGAATGCCGCTGGCTCCCGGCTGGATCTGTGAAGGGCTGTCAGTCCCCAGCACCTACTGCAGCCACGCCTGTCGCTGCCTGAGCCTCAGGGTGGGGAGTAGCAGTTGCTCCTTGGCCCCTGTCCTGCCGAGGGCCATCACCAGGAGAAACCAGTGCCACCTGGCTTCTGCCCACATTCTGGCCCTGTGCTGAGGACAGACTCACAGCTCTGTGAGGAGCACGGGTCCCAGTCCAAATTCTCTGCCCTGTTTTTCTTTTCTGTCTTCCTTTTTTTTTTTTTTTTTTTTTTTTAATTTATTTATTTGAAAGGTAGAGAGAGGGAGAGGGAGATGCAGAGAGAGAGAGGATCTTCTATCTTCCGGTTCATTCCCCAGAGGACTGCAGCGGCTGGGGCTGGGCCAGGCTGAAGCCAGGAGCTTCTTCCAGGTCTCCCACGAGGGTGCAGGGCCCAAGCGCTTGAGCATGACCCACTGCTTTCCAGGCCGTAGCAGAGAGCTGGATCGGAAGTGGAGCTGAGACGGGCAGAGGGTGCAGAGGGTGGCGTAACCTGCTGCACCACAGCGCGGCCCCACCTCCCCTGTTGTGCCCAGAACTTCTGTTAGGGTTTAAGTTTACACAGGAGAGCGTTCTTTGCTTCTTTGCTAAAGGAGTAGTGGTAGCCAACTCTGTCAGCTTACAAAGTGCCAAGTTCTTCAATGTGACCAATTTTTACTGTACTCTGAGGGTTCTGGGGGATTTTCTGTGTCTGGACCCTTAAGAGCAGACAGACGTGCAGGGTCTGAAGTGTCATTCAGAGGAGTTCATCGGTCCTGAAAGTGTCGATTGTGTTGGGTTTCCCAGCTCCATCCCCCGCTCCCTGCAGCGGCACCGGGGAGCCTGCGAGGAGCAGGGTGCTGTGCCTGGGCGGCCTTGGAGGCTCTGCTCCGCCCAGCAGAGTGGTGGACTATTGTAGAGCCGTGTTTACGGTTATGACGTCACGTGTTTCCTGTTCATTGTGGTAAATACACTGATTCTCATGGAATACTAATTTTTCTTTAATATCATCAGTTTTTAAAACCGGCTAAAGGTTTTAAAAGGTTTCACTTCCTTTTTCTTTTCTTTTAAAGATTTATTCATTTGTTTGAAAGGCAGAGTGACAGGAGGGAGGGAAGGAGAGAGAGATACTGATCTTCCAACCTCTGATTTATTTCTCAAATGCCTACAACAGCCAGATCTGGGCCAGGCTTAGGCCAGGAGCCAGGAACTCCTCCCGTGTCTCCCACCTGGGCCAGTATCTGCTGCCTTCTTATATGCATTAGGTTGAAGCTGGACTGGGGTGGTGTAGCCTGGACTTGGACCAGGCTCTACTTCAGCTTCAGCCACGACGCCACAGCACTGGTTCCTTCTTCATGCTGTCATGTTTGAGGATAAAAGCTTCTGTGTCCTGGCCCAGGGCTGGGTGGTCCGTGAGTTCTGGTGAAGCTGAGGTGAGGATGTGTGCCATGTGCTGCCCACCCTTGCTGCTGCCGGGCCGTGGGAACTTGCCCCAGGACCTAGTTTGTTCTTTCTGGCCAGCACATGTATCACCTCAAAGATCAAGAAAAACTCCTAAGTTGAACCGGCTGCCTTGAAAACACCAGACACCCCCCCCTCCCCCGGCCCTTGATGAGTACGCGTCAGGGTTCAGAGTTTGTGCAACTTTATCAGCTGTCTCACTGCGAGAAGAAGTTGGAATAGATGCATAGTTGAAGGGCAGAGTTAGAGAGAAAGGGAGATCTTCCGGCTGTTGCTGTTTCACTCCCCGGATGGCCACAGTGGCCAGGGCTGAGCCAGGCCAGGAGCCTGCAGCTTCATCTGGGTCTCTCACATGGTTGGTAGGGGCCTGAGCACTTGGAGCGTCTTCTGCTGCTTTCCTGGGTGCTCTAGCAGGGAGCTGGATCGGTAGTGGAGCAGCTGGGACCTGAACCAGTGCCCACAAGGGATGTCGGCACTGCAGGTGGCTGCTACGCCACCGCGACATCGCTTTTTCAAAAAACATTTTACAAACTTCCTTCCCCTCCCCTCTGCCCTCCCCCTGTCCTCCCCTCTGCCCTCCCCCTGTCCTCCCCTCCCCTCCCCTCTGCCCTCCCCTCCCCTCCCTTCTTTTTCTTTTTCTTTTTCTTTTTCTTTTTCTTTTTCTTTTTCTTTTTCTTTTTCTTTTTCTTCATTTACTTGAGAGGCATAGTTAGAGAGAGAGTCTTCCATTGCTGGTTCACTCTGCAAATGGCCTCAACCTCTGGAGCTGCACCAGTCCAAAGTCAGGAGCCTGGAGCTTTTTCTGGCTTTCCACAAAGCCTTAGGGGCCTAAGCACTTGGGCCATCTTCTACTGCTTTCCCAGGCCATCAACAGGGAGCTGGATAGAGAGAGAGAGACAGAGAGAAAGGTCTTCCTTTTTCCGTTGGTTCACCCCCCAAGTGGCTGCTATGGCCGGCGCTGCGCTGATCTGAAGCCAGGAGCCAGGTGCTTCCTCCTGGTCTCCCATGCAGGTGCAGGGCCCAAGGACCTGGGCCATCCTTCACTGCACTCCTGGGCCACAGCAGAGAGCTGGACTAGAAGAGGAGCGACTGGGACAGAATCCGGCGCCCTGACTGGGACTAGAACCCAGGGTGCCAGCGCCACAGGCGGAGGATTAGCCTAGTGAGCTGCGGCGCCAGCCAACACTAATCTTTATTAAAACTTTTCTTGGGGGGGGGGGGTCTGGCTCTGTGGTATAGTGAGTTAAGCTACCACCTGCAGCACCAACATCCCACATGGGTACCCGTTCAAGTCCCGGCTACACCATTTCTTATCCAGCTTCCTGCTAATGTGCCTGGGAAAGTAGTGGAGGATGGCCTGAGTCTGTGGGTCCCTGCACCCATGTGGGAAATCCAGATGAAGCTTTGGCCCAGCTCCAGCCATTGCAGCCATTTGGAGAGTGAACCAGTGGATGGAAAATCTCTCTCTCTCTCTCTCTCTCTCTCACTCTGCCTTTCAAATAAAATAAAGATTTTTAAAAATTTTCATTTTATTTGAGAGTCAGACAGATCTTCTGTCTGCTTGTTCGCTTCCCAAATGCCCACAATTGGAGCAGGCCAGAGGCAGGAGCCTGGAACTTACTCTGGGCTCCCTGTGTGGGTAACAAGAACCCAAGTACTTGAGCCATCATCACCTATTGTTTCCCCTAGGTGTGCATGAGCAGGAAGCTGGATGGGGACTAGAAGAATCTGGACTTGAACTGGGCACTCCAGTGTGGGATGCAGGCATCCCAAGTGCTGGCTTACTGTTGTGCCCAATGCTTGCTTTCTTGCAAGCCTTTTAAAGATAGAGGAGAGGCAGAGAGAGAGAGAGAGATTGATTGGTTTACTCCCCCATTAGTTGCAACAGCTGGAGCTGTGCCGATCTGAAGCTAGGAGCTTCTTCAGGGTCTCCCACGAGGCCCCAAGGACTTGGGCCATCTTCTGCTGCTTTTCCAGGCCATAGCAAAGAGCTGGATGGGAAGTGGAGTGGCTGGGTCTCGAACCGGCAGCCATATGGGATGCCTGCACTGCAGGCGGTAGCTTTACCTGCTACGCCACAGTGCCGGCCCCTAAAGATATTATTTATATAATTTTATTTGCTTGAAAAGCAGAGAGGCAGATAAAGAGCTTTTCCATTCACTGGTTCACTCCCTGAACTAGGGCCAGGCTGGAGCTCAGAGAATTCAGTCTTGGCGTCCCACGTGACTGGCAGGGACCCAGGTACTTGAACCATCGTCTGTCACCTCCAGAGCTGTGCGTTAGCAGGAAACTGGATTGGAGAACAGAGCTGGGACTCGAATCCAGGCCCTCTGAGGTGGAATCAGGTGGCCCAGGTGGTAGCAGCCTCTGCACCAGACACCTGCCTCTTGACATGATCTTCTGAGCATGTTGCATGCATGGACTTTGCATCAAAATAAACTTAGTGTCTGTATTCCCCTACTCACAACCTGCCCCTTTGTTTTGAGCGTGAGAGAACTGCCATTCACTAGTTTACCTCCCAGATGACTTAGGGGTAGGGCCAGTGCCAGAGCTGGGTATGCTGTCCCAGATCTCCCACAGGGGCGGCAAGAGTCCAGTTACTCAAGCCGTCACTGCTGCCCCTCAGAATCTGCACTAGCAGGAAGCTTGAGTCAGGAGACAGAGCCAGAAATTGAACCTGAGTACTCTGCTAATGGGATATATTTTATTTAAAAACATTTTTAAACTTATTTGAAAGAGTTAAAGAAAGAGAGGGAGAGAGTGAGCGCTCTTGCATTGCTGGGTCACTCCCCAAATGGCTGCAACAACCAGAGCTGGGCCGATCCAAAGTCAGGAGCCAGGAGCTTCTTCTGGGTCTCCCACCCAAGCACTTGGGCCACCTTCCACTGTTTTCCTTCACACATTAGAGGGAGCTGGATCCAAAGTGGAGCAGCCGAGATTTGAACCAGCTCCCATATGGCTTGGTGGTGCTGCAGGCTGGGGCTTTAACCCTCTGTGGCCATAGCGCTGGCCCCAATAGTGGGATGGCTTATTGCTACGCTAAATGCCTGCCCTAAACACAGCTTTTAATTTATTTTTCCGTAAACTTTGTGAAATCCTTTTGTTTTTGAGTTCTTTTTTTAAGATTTTATTTATTTATTTATTTATTTGGTGGAGAGAGAGAGGTCTTCCATCCACTGATTTACTGCCTAAATGGCCACAATGGCCTGGAACTGGGCTGATCTGAAACAAGCAGCCAGGAGCTTCCTCCAGGTTTCCCATGCAGATGTAGGGGCCCAAGCACTTGGGCCATCGTCTACTGCTTTCCCAGGCCACAGCAGAGAGCTGGAGCTGGGACATGAACTGACTTAGCCTGCTGTGCACAGCACTGGCCCCTGCTCCTTAGTTCTTGTAACAGGTATAGAAGGGCAGTTCAGTTACAAAATAGTGTTTGCTTCAGTGTATTTTTTTTTCTTAAGATTTATTTATTTATTTGAAAGGCAGAGTTACAGAGAGGCAGAGAGAGAAAGAGAGAGGTCTTCCATCCACTGCTTTTCTCCCCAGATGGCCGCAATGCCTGGAGCTGCGCCGATCTGAAGCCAGGAGCCAGGAGCTTTCTCTGGGTCCCCCATGCTGGTGCAGGGGCCCCAGCACTCGGGCCATCTTGTATTGCTTTCCTAGGCTATAGCAGAGAGGTTGATGGGAAATGGAGCAGCTGGGACTTAATCCGGTGCACATGTGGGATATCGGCATTGCAGGCGGCAGCTTTACCTGCTGCACCACAGCACTGACCCCTTGGGTGCATTCTGCTTGCAGAGGAAGAGGGCCTGGGTGTGCTGTGGTCTGAGCACCCCTGTGCTGGGTCGAGAGGGGCTTGGGGGCCTTCGAGGTTGGCCCAGGGCTTTTCTTCTCTTTTTCCCAATTAGAGTAGGCATCTTTATTGTTTGTCCTTTGGGAAGAGGGGTTTGAGATACATTTAACGTCACAAAAAGGGTGCCGCCAGCTGTCCTGAATGTGAGGGAAAAGTCTCCAGTCACGTCCCCTCTGTTGCTCTGGTGGCCTCTCAGCAGTTTTCTTCCCTGTGAGGGTCACTGAAGGAGAGCCCAGGGCTCTGCTAGGGCATCAGATTGGGGACAGAAAGGAGAGCAAAGGGGGTTCCAGCCGCTGGGCTCTCAGGGGTCCCAGCAGGTAGTAGAGGCCACGGTTGCAAGGAGTGGACTGGGGTGGGGGCAGTGCCTTGATTCAGCCAAGTTGGCGTGTCTGCGCTTTGGGGCTGAGCTCTGTGGCCTAGTGATGGATCCAGGGTGGACAGAGGGAGTGGCTCCTGGAGTGGGTGTGATGCGGCTGGAAGGAGGCTGGGTCACGTGTATAAGCTCAGGTCATAGGCTCGAGCCAGCAACCTCACGGCTGCTTTTTTGTTTTTTATTTTAAATCCCCTGTCTTCATATTTGATGGTCATGCCTTAGGAGGCTGTGGCGCCGGGCCCAGGGCTCTGGCTGGTCTGTCCTTGGTCCTGTTTTCTGTCTTCCTAGCCTGCAGTTGTTTTGGAGGCTAGGTTCAGGCCTGAGTCTTTATGTCACCTCTCCTCTCTCCTCCCACTGTTCCTCAGGTTCATGGCAGGCATAGACTCTGCTGGATACACTTGTTATTTTTTCCCTACAAAGCCCAAGGAAAGAGATATCATGCATATTTTTATCATACAGAGATTCTAGGTCTCAAGGTTCTTGAAAAAGTCGATTTTCCAGGACTCTATCCGCAGTGCCAGTTAAGGGTGCCGTGTTTGTGGCTCGGAGCCCTCCTCTCCCATTCGAGGGATGTGGTGGCCGTGTCAGTCTTGGGTTGCAGGGATGGTGGTAGGTGATGGGTCAGTTCAGAGACCTGCTTGCTGGGGCTGCTGGCCTGGCCTGCCACTCTTGTGACGTATGTGGCTGCTGTGTGCATGAGGGCAGTGGGGCTGCTTGTGTGCCTCGGGGTAGCCCTGTGCTTTGAGAGGTGCCATGTGTCAGGAGGACAGTTGTGTGCCAAGGGCGGCCATGTGCCGTGAGGACAGCTGTGTGCGATGGGTTTGACCCCTTCTCGTGTGTGCACCCTTGTTTTGCACCTGGGCAGGTGGAAGGTGGCCTGGGAACAGAGTAAGAGAGACCTGAGGCACCAGTCACCCCTCGCTTAGTTCCAGGGGAGTCTGCCTCTTGCACGGTCATCCTCCTCTTTCCGTGTGCAGTCAGCTGCCCTGGCCCTCTCAGCAGTGTTCTGGTGGCAGAGGCTGTGGCAGGCTGAGAATGAGAGCAGGAGGGCTGCTGTTTGCTTCGCACGAAGGCTGGCCTTGTTTCGAGGGTGGGGAAGGGCGGGGATCTCTGAGCCGGAGCCTGCTGGAGCAGGAGGTCTTGGAGAGGCAGACAGCGCTGTGATGCTCCCCAGTGTTTGTGCATACCCAGAGGCGGTGCATTGCTCGCAGGGACCCTGGACACGTCCTTTGGTGTCCCCTTGGCCTGTTCCTTGTCGGGGCTCAGATGCACTTTGTGAATTTTTGACATGGCTGTCATCGAGTTGCCCTGACACCAGCCCTGCTGAGGGGTGAGCATAGCACTTGTTGCACATTCTTGGTCTTGCTGTCCTGTGAGTGCTTCCCCTGAGCACCGGTGATGTGGGTGTTCCCCCTGAGGTCCTCTTGCAGCCTGCCGTGTGTGGGGCTCTCCTCCCTGTGACTGTGCTGCGTCCTGGTCTCAGACGGAGCCCTGTCTGCTCCCGAGGCGTTGCCCTGGCCTGAGGGTTGTTTGTAGTGCTGTGCTCATCCGCTCAGAGAAGCCTTTGCTCATCTGGTGAGATTTTAACATCTGAGTGCTGCTGCACTCTGACCTCTGCCCTGTGCCTGCCTTGTCTGGGCACTGTTCTCTGAGGGTGGGTCTGCCCTCCTCATTGGGCGTCCTGGTGTCTGTGTGCTAATAAAGGTGCAGTCCCATGTGCCTCATACTGGCACCTTGCATTCTTCTTGGGTGATGACCTCGGGTTCTCTGGGGCTGACCATAAGACCCAGAGCCCAGCTGGTGTGTTTGCAGTTTGTGCTTTCGGCAGGCATCCAGCGGTGTGGGTAGGGAGGCCTGTGCCTGTGCCCGGAGGCCATGATGTGTGTGCTCCAGGTCAGAATTAGAATTTATAGTCAGAACAGAGAGGATAGCCAGACCTAGGACCTGGATGATTTTCTGGCTGAAGTTTATTTTGAGATCAGTTGGGAGTCACGGTTTTGCATCCTTTATGCAGAGATGCTTGGGAGAAGAAGTGAGGTGCTGGGGCTGCCTGGGCTGGACTTGCTGGCCATGTCCCAGGTTCCCTTTCCTGGTGAGGAGTTGTTTGAGCTGCAGTGTAGACAAGAAGCCTGATAAGAAAGTTACTTACATGGAGAGAGGCTTTGTGAATACCTGCTGTGCAGATGTGCTCTACAGAATATTTTCTCTTACTGCCTAAGCGAGTCATGTATTCTGTGCTTCTGAAAGTCACTGAGAGCACAGATTCTGGGAGCAAGTTGCCTGGAGCACATTTGCAAACAGCTGCAGAGCTGGGTTCAGGGAGAGGGTTTGGGAGCACCCCCTCCGCCCTGAGCATCTCCTGCAGGCCCGCCTCCACCACCGTCCCCGCTTGGACTCATGGCATTGGCACTATGAGTCTGTTACTGTGGCACAGGCCATGGTGTTGCCGGGGACTCAGGGTAGACTGGGGAGAGACTGTTAGATGCCTGTTTGTGGAAGCAGCAAAGGATCCTGTGGAGGACTGGGGCTGTCTCTAGCGCTTGGCCGTCTTGTCATCAGAGGAGGTGCAGGCTCACAGGGGGCCTTAGTTGTGTAACACTGAGGAAGCTGAACAGTTATTTGCATACACAGGGTCTTCAACCCTCAAAGCACTCTATGTGAGGTGGGTAGAGGAGAGCCAGTGGCCACAGGGACCTGTGAGTGTGGCTTGCTCCTCAGTCCCCTGCCCTGGCATGGCGGGTGGAGGTGGTTGGTACCGTTAGCAGGTGGTCTAACGTCCTCTGCACTCTAGCTGCAGGTCCTTTAGACTTTGCCTCGCTTCCAGACAGGCACTAGGGTAGCAAAGTGAATTTACAGATACTGATCAGACGAGAAGCGCGGTCTACAGGGAATGTATAATAGAGTCCACATTTTTTTTCTAAGATTTTATTTAAGAGATAGAGTTACAGAGAGAGGGGTATTCCATCTGCTGGCTCACTCCCCAAATGGCTGCAGTGGCCAGAGCTGAGCTGAACCGGAGCCAGGAGCCAGGAGCTTCTTCTTGGTTTCCCACTTGGGTGCAGGGGCCCAAGCACTTGGGCCATCTTCCGCTGCTTTCCCAGGCCACAGCAGGGAGCTGGATTGGAAGTGGAGCAGCCAGGACTCAGCTGCCATCCGTATGGGATGCTGGCACTGCACTCGAAGGCTTAGCCTGCTACATCACAGCACCAGCCCCTAGAGTCTGCATTTGAAGCACATTCACCCTTGCTTCCTTCCATGGCTCTAGTGTGGGGCGGGCAGACCGACACAGGTGTCCCCAGGGGCTCTCCCTGGCCTTCCTGCAGGAGGCTGTGGAAGAGGCTGGCTGGGGCCCTGCCCGAGGCAGACTGAGCACCTGACAGCTCCGGGCGGTGCCGTCCTTGCCTGCCCAGTTTGGAATTTTAGTGAGAAGTTTGTCAAGTTTGTAGCTTCTGCGTACGTTCTTTTGTCTTAGTCTCACAACTCTGTTACTCTCTGTGCCCTGTCTTTTAAGGGTGCACTCTGGATCCCCAGCTCGTTGGGCAGCAGTGGCTCTCAGGTCTGGAAGCTGCTGTCCGTGCCTAACTCTGGTTGAGCGTGTGGGACATGCTTTGGTCTGTGGGTTTCCTGGGGCCGTTCTGACAGAACTCCCTGCTTCAGTTCACACATACAGCCTTGCCTTTTCAGCTTTTCCTCACATCTGCCTCACCTGCCTGAGCGCTGCAGCACCCTGAGCTGAGCCCTGACCGGGACGGACGGGCCTCTCTGTGCCATGCATGCTGAGCCCTGACCAGGACGGACGGGCCTCTCTGTCGTGCGTGACCGGGACGGACGTGCCTCTCTGTGTCGTGCATGACCGGGACGGACGGGCCTCTCTGTGCCGTGCATGCTGAGCCCTGACCAGCCCGGAGCAGGCAGCAGGGCCCCCAGAGACTGCTGCCGGTGGTCTCTGAAAGGGGCCGAGTCAGCACAGGCCAGCTGTGTTGTGTCAGCATTCCCAGAGCCGAAGAGTGTGGTCTCCCGAAACTTGAAGGGTGGTTTGGTTTGCACTGTGTAGCTCCTGACAGACACTGTGCATGTGGTGCTGTGGAGCAGCAGAATGCCTGTGTGGGTGTGCGTACTTCTAGCTCACCCGCCGTCTGCACAATTTGAGTGATTTTGCCAGCGTGGGGCGCCCTGGAAAGCAGCTCAGAATGGAAAGGAAAGGCCAGTCAGCTGTGCCCCGTGGCCTTGTCTCTGGGAGCAAGGAAGCCGTGTGCTTCCCTGTTGCTGGGTCCTCGGGGTCCTCGTACGAGTCCTGCAACATCAAGACTTGTTTCCACCATGTCGGTGCTCGGTGCCCTCAGAGTTCACCAAGTCCAGGGGTTGCAAATTGTTAAAAAGTTCTTAAACAACAGTTTCGTTTATTATTGGGAAGTTGGGGCAGAGTCAGATTTGGGATTAGCGGACAACAGAAGCAGTACCAGGAACGGGTCCTCCGTCTTGTGGGCCATGGTTCTCAGTGGAGTTAGCTGACTGCACCAGTGCTTTGCTGAGGCTGATGTCAGGCGGGAGCGTGGCCTGCTTACTGTCCTGGAGTGCCCCAGTGTGAGGCCTGCCTTTGCTTTGTGTCAGATTTTCTGAAAAGGACACCCTAGGAGGCAGCAGATAAAGGATTCCTTGGGTCTCTGTCACCCTTGTGGGAGGTCTGGGTGGAGCTCCTGGCTTCTGGCTTCTGTTGGGGAACATTTGTATAATGTACTAGCATATGGAAGATCTCTCTGTTTCTTTCTTTCTCTTGCTCTGTTTCAAACAAACAAACAGACAGACTTTATTTAAGTTACAGGGAGAGGTAGAGACAGAGACAGAGAGAGAGAGAGAGAGAGAGAGAGGTCTTCCATCTGCTGCTTCACTCCCCAGTTGGCCGCAACAGCTAGAGCTGCGCTGATCTAAAGCCAGGAACTTTTTCCGGGTCTCCCATGTGGGTACAAGGGTCCAAGGACTTGCGCCATCTTCTACTGCTTTCCCAGGCCATAGCAGAGAGCTGGATCAGAAGAAGAGCAGCTGGGACTCGAACTGGCGCCCATGTGGGATGCCGGTGCTTCAGGCCAGGACTTTAACCCGCTGAGCCACAGCAGAGGGTTAAACTCTCTGCTTTGGCTTGGGAAAGCAGTAGAAGATGGCCCAAGTGCTTGGGCCTCTCTCTGCACCTTCGTGGGAGACCCTGAAGAAGCTCCTGGCTTTTCTTGGCTTTGGATTGGCACAGCTCCAGCCATTGCGGCCATCTGGGGAGTGAACCAGCGGATGGAAGACCTCACTGTCTCTCTCTTTGCCTCTCTGTAACTCTGCATTTCAAATAAATAAATAAATCTTTAAAAAAATTGGGTTTAATGAAACTTTTTTAAAAAATTCTATTTTATTTGAAAGGTAGTAAAAGAGACAGAAATTTTCCATACTCTGGTTCACTCCCCAAATTCCCGTAGTAGTCAGGGCCAGGCTAGGTGAAAGCCAGGAGCCCAGAACTCGCATTTCCCATGTAGGTGTCAGGGACCCCATTAGCTGCTGTCTCCTGGTATCTGCATTAGCAGGACTCTAGCTCCGCAGTGGAGAGACTAGGACAGAAGCAGCGCATCTGATACGAAATGTGGCCTCCTAAATGGTGAACACCGTGCCAGAAACCCACTCCCCACCTGTGATTTCTACTGACTCCAGATCTGGAGGTGCAGTTACGTGGGACCTGTCTGCTGAGTCCCCCAGTTTCTGTCTTGCCAGAGGGCACTGTCCAGGGCCCTGCAGAGGGTCTGTGAGCTTGTTTGTAAACCTCAGGGTGTCGGAGACCCCATGAGGAATTGTGTGTGGAGGTTGTTTGGGGGGCCATCGACAGGCGTGCCTATACTGTGTGCTGCTCAGTCTGACTGGAGCCAGGTCCAGGTGTTGTTGCTAAGCCACAGGGCACCTGCTTCGGCCTCACCCTCATTTGGGGGCCTGGGCTCTGCTTGCTTTTTGTCATGCACATCAGAAGCTGTGTTCCTTGGAACTCTGTTGGCCCTGGGAACTTAGCCAGTACCCTGAGCTTTGTGAGCCCAGCTTCAGCCCGCTGCAGCGGGGGGGCTCCTGCAGTCTGGGTGCACAGCGAGGCTGCGCACAGAGCTCCCCGGGACTCCCACGGCCCTGCACAGCCTCTCCCAGTGTGGCCCTTTTGTGACAGTCGAGGAATTGTGTGGATGCTATGTAATGTTCTAGAGTCCACGGTGGATCCCAGGGTCGCCCTGGGCGGTGGGCATCCAGTGGGTGTGCCCGGGCAGCGCCACACATGGCTGCTCGCTGCCCGCCCCCTCCATCTTCCTCCCACCCCTAGCCGTCGCGGGGCATCTTGGCTCTGTGGTTCTGCAGAGCATGTGGGAGTTGGAATCCTGCCGAGTGGAGCTGTTGCAGACACGTCACTCACTCAGCAATGTGACGTCACCTCCCCCAGGGCTCCTGATCCACCGTCTGGATACACCAGTTTGTCCAGGCACCTCCTGCAGAACGTCTTGGATCTTTTTGTCTCTGAACTGAAACCAGCCACTGAGCTGAGTTTAGGCCTGGCCTCTCTGCCTCGAAAAGCAGGTAGTGCTTCCTGGATGCTTGTGGGGTCAGTATGGGGCCTGCCCTGGAGAGGGTGCTGCTGAGGACGCCCCTGCAGAGCTCACCTGGAGCCATGACTCAGGCAGGTGGAGTGTTAGCAGTTTCACACTGTGCACTGTGGGCAGGAGAGAAGTGTGGCTCTGCTTACGCCTTTTGGGTGTCCTGTCACAGACCAGATTCTGGATTTAGAGCACTATAACTATAAGAGGCTGCAACTGTTTCAAAATCTACTGCATTCTGCAAGCAGGATTTGACTTTATTAGTGTCCACAGTGCCCTGTGGCTGTTTGTAGTCTTTCTGATGGCTGAATGCTGTGCCCTGGTTGGAGTCCATTGTGCAGCCTGAGGCAAGGCTTTGATCTGGTGTGCTGGGTCCCACACCCTCACCCTACGAAGAAGGTTCATATTCTGTGGCTAGCTGGGGGCGCTTGTGAGCAGCCCACGCCTCCTCTCTCTAGGAGATGCCTGTGTATCAGGATTTGGGGTCATTTCTTACTGACGTTCAGGGGATAGTCCTGGGTACGCGTCTACAGAAAGACGACCTGACACGTGCATGGCGGTGTCTCCTCACTCCCCCGAGGCCCACAGGCCCCCTGTCCTCTAGTCGGTGGCCGCACCCTTGCCTCTGCAGAATTGATTGTTGGCATAGAAGGAACATCATCTTCTTTTTTTTTTTTTTTTTTTTTTTTTTTTTGACAGGCAGAGTGGACAGAGAGAGAGAGAGAAAGGTCTTCCTTTGCCGTTGGTTCACCCTCCAATGGCTGCCGCGGCCGGTGCGCTGTGGCCGGTGCACTGCACTGATCCAAAGCCAGGAGCCAGATGATTCTCCTGGTCTCTCATGTGGGTGCAGGGCCCAAGCACTTGGGCCATCCTCCACGGCACTCCCGGGCCACAGCAGAGAGCTGGCCTGCAAGAGGGGCAACTGGGACAGAATCCGGCGCCCCGACCGGGTCTAGAACCTGGGGTACTGGCGCCGCAAGGTGGAGGATTAGCCTAGTGAGTCATGGCACCAGCCAGAACATCTTTCTGTCAGCTGCGAGCTCCCAATGTGGAGCACGTGATGTGGGAGTTCAGAGGCCGACGGCTGCAGCGTCTGCAGGGGATTCACGCAGGGTCCGTGCGCGCCCACCCATCTCAGCACTGAGCTAGGGTCCAGGGTCTTGTCCTGAGGTGTGGAAGGTGGGCTGGGGTGGTGTCTTCCCCACTCACTTGTTCCCAGAACTTCATTGTGTCGTGACTGTGAAGTTGGCCAAGTTAGACCTGAGAGACACTGCAGCAATAGTGAACCAACTGCACACGATGCTAGAGAACACTGCCGTGAGACCGTGTGGGAACAGGGAGCCCACTACACACTGTACTAGAGAACACTGCTGTGAGACGGTGTGGGAACAGTGTGCACACTGTACTAGAGAACACTGCTGTGAGACGGTGTGGGAACAGGGAGCCCACTGCACACTGTACTAGAGAACACTGCTGTGAGACGGTGTGGGAACAGGGAGCCCACTGCACACTGTACTAGAGAACACTGCTGTGAGACGGTGTGGGAACAGTGTGCACACTGTACTAGAGAACACTGCCGTGAGATGGTGTGGGAACAGGGAGCCCACTACACACTGTACTAGAGAACACTGCTGTGAGACGGTGTGGGAACAGGGAGCCCACTGCACACTGTACTAGAGAACACTGCTGTGAGACGGTGTGGGAACAGTGTGCACACTGTACTAGAGAACACTGCCGTGAGATGGTGTGGGAACAGGGAGCCCACTACACACTGTACTAGAGAACACTGCTGTGAGACGGTGTGGGAACAGTGTGCACACTGTACTAGAGAACACTGCTGTGAGACGGTGTGGGAACAGGGAGCCCACTGCACACTGTACTAGAGAACACTGCTGTGAGACGGTGTGGGAACAGGGAGCCCACTACACACTGTACTAGAGAACACTGCCGTGAGACGGTGTGGGAACAGGGAGCCCCCTGCACACTGTACTAGAGAACACTGCTGTGAGACGGTGTGGGAACAGTGTGCACACTGTACTAGAGAACACTGCCGTGAGATGGTGTGGGAACAGGGAGCCCACTACACACTGTACTAGAGAACACTGCCGTGAGACGGTGTGGGAACAGGGAGCCCACTACACACTGTACTAGAGAACACGGATGTGAGACGGTGTGGGAACAGGGAGCCCCCTGCACACTGTACTAGAGAACACTGCTGTGAGACGGTGTGGGAACAGGGAGCCCACTGCACACTGTACTAGAGAACACTGCTGTGAGACGGTGTGGGAACAGTGTGCACACTGTACTAGAGAACACTGCTGTGAGACGGTGTGGGAACAGGGAGCCCACTGCACACTGTACTAGAGAACACTGCTGTGAGACGGTGTGGGAACAGTGTGCACACTGTACTAGAGAACACTGCCGTGAGACGGTGTGGGAATAGGGAGCCCACTGCACACTGTACTAGAGAACACTGCTGTGAGACGGTGTGGGAACAGTGTGCACACTGTACTAGAGAACACTGCCGTGAGACGGTGTGGGAACAGGGAGCCCACTGCACACTGTACTAGAGAACACTGCTGTGAGACGGTGTGGGAACAGTGTGCACACTGTACTAGAGAACACTGCCGTGAGACGGTGTGGGAACAGGGAGCCCACTGCACACTGTACTTGAGAGCACTGCTGTGAGACGGTGTGGGAACAGTGTGCACACTGTACTAGAGAACACTGCTGTGAGACGGTGTGGGAATAGGGAGCCCACTGCACACTGTACTAGAGAACACTGCTGTGAGACGGTGTGGGAACAGTGTGCACACTGTACTAGAGAACACTGCCGTGAGACGGTGTGGGAACAGTGTGCACACTGTACTAGAGAACACTGCCGTGAGACGGTGTGGGAACAGGGAGCCCACTGCACACTGTACTAGAGAACACGGATGTGAGACGGTGTGGGAACAGGGAGCCCACTACACACTGTACTTGAGAGCACTGCTGTGAGACGGTGTGGGAACAGTGTGCACACTGTACTAGAGAGCACTGCCGTGAGACGGTGTGGGAACAGGGAGCCCACTGCACACTGTACTAGAGAACACGGATGTGAGACGGTGTGGGAACAGTGTGCACACTGTACTAGAGAACACTGCTGTGAGACGGTGTGGGAACAGGGAGCCCACTGCACACTGTACTAGAGAACACTGCCGTGAGACGGTGTGGGAACAGGGAGCCCACTACACACTGTACTAGAGAACACTGCCGTGAGACGGTGTGGGAACAGGGAGCCCACTACACACTGTACTAGAGAACACGGATGTGAGACGGTGTGGGAACAGGGAGCCCACTGCACACTGTACTAGAGAACACTGCTGTGAAAGACAACTGCTCTGCTACACAGCCCATTACATGTGGCTTAATAGACAACAGCTGTGTTCTCAGAGCTGGCCTACATTCAGTTCTGTTTGCTGGTTTGGTTGAAGTGTATGAGGAAAACAGTTGGAACATGGGAAAATAAGTTAATAGCTTTTTGATGTAATCTTGGAGATTTTATTTGATTCAGCACCAAAACTTGCCTCTGAGTGTGGGTGCAGCCCGCAGGGCCTGTGGACTGAGCTGGTGCAGTGTCCGGGCCCTGCTTTTTGAAGTAGTTGCTCTCAGGTCCAATTGTGGACACACTGTGTTTGGAGATACACACACACGCACACACACACACACATATTTACAATTTATTTATTTAAAAGAGTTAGAGAAGGAGAGGCGGGGCGGGGGGGGGGGTGTCTTCCATTTGCTGGTTCACTCCCCAGTTGGCTGCAATGGTCAGAGCTGCGCTGATCTGGAGCCAGGAGCCAGGAGCCAGGAGCCAGGAGCTGCTTCTGGGTTTCCCACACTGGTACAGTGGCCCAAGGACTTGAGCAATCTTCTGTTGCTATCCCAGGACATAGCAGAGAGCCGGATTGGAAGTGGAGCAGCCAGGACTCAAACAAGCGCCCATATGGGATGCCGCCACTGCAGGCAGCGGCCCCATCGGCTATGCCACAGCACCAGCCCCGACGAACTGTGTTTCTCTCCATCAGAAGGACCTGGAGGCTGTCAGAAGCCGTCTGACGTGCTGGTCTCTGCTTGACAACACATTGGTCAGTTGCTGCCTTGATGTGGTGTTCTCCTGTTGTCCACACCCACCTGCCCCCTAGAAGCACATTGCCAGTGCCTGTGTGAACAGCCGGGTTTGTGTGTTCTGAGAAGGTGTGTGCTAGGCTACTCACCTTGTTGGCCATCAGTGCAGTGTCACTCCAGCTGAACAAGCAGCGTGCTAGTGACGAGAGCTTCTGACTTGCCAGGCTGTGGTCCTGGTGCTGCACGTAGGAATCAGCCTTGCTGTGTCACCCGCTCGTTGTAAGAAGCTCAGGGGTGGGGAGCAGCCAGCCCATGTGCTGTATAAGGCAGTGAGTTCATGTGGTCTGGCCCAGGTGAGACTTAAAATTCAGTAAATCTATAGTAGGCTAATGATGAAGTTGATGATTTTCTATGGCCTGCAAGTGATGCTACAAGTATCCAAATGGCCATTGGCAGAAAAAAGATCCCCACTGCTAAGAGTGAATCAGAGCTGCCCGAGTTCTGATGGACACAGTTGCTGTGTGCGTAGGAGCATGTGCTCTCTCTGTGTCGCTTTCCACTCTGCAGTACTCACGAGTTTGTGTGCAGTTTCAGAGACTGATGTGGACTCCAGGCAGTGAGCGAGTCTCCTAGAATTCTCCTGAACGTAGTCTGACCCCTCTGTTGGCCTGGGCCTTTGCTTTGTGCTGGGGTGTGGCCACACATTTGCACTGTCCTGGACTGTGTTGGCACAGGAAGCTGTTTCCCCTCTTCTTGCTGGGACCCAGCAGAGGTCAGCACACGGTCCCCGCAGCGCAGAGCGGTTTCTTATGTAACAGCTTGCTGCTTGTAGCCTTTCTGAGTGGACTCTGCCCCCAGGATTGTAGCGCCGAAAGAGGCCCAGCCTGTCCTACAGCCCGGCCCGCAGCACTTCCCAGGGGCTCATCCAGTTTGCTTTGCTTGCATAATTCTTCCTCTAACGAAGCTGCCTCAGAATTGACTGTACATCTCATCTCTAGGCCGGGAGTCTCTTGGAATATTACAGTGTTGTGTCGTGACATGGCTCATGTCCTGAAGTTAAGTATGATTGCTTTCTTTAGTAATTTGTTTTTCCAGATCTTTGCCTTTTTTTTCTTTAATATTTATTAGTAGAGAAACAGAGACAGAGATAGAGCTAGCATCTGTTGACCTACTTCCCCAGATGCTGGCTACAGCCAGGCCTGGGCAGGCCGAAGGATGAACCAGAAACTCAATCTGGATCCCCCTGTGGGTGCAGGGACCACGTACTTGGACCATCACCTGCGGTCTCCCAGGGGTGCATTAGCAGGAATAGGACCAGAACGTGAACTTCTGCACTCCGTGTGTGGGTGTCCTTGCTGGTGTCTTTTTGAAGTTAGGGAATTGTCTATACTCAGCTCTCGGTAGTCTTGGAAAAGTGCTTTCGGTGCTGGGTGAGACTGAACGCAGACTTTGTGACAGTGCTGTCTGCCGTAACTGGAAATGAACACTCTAGACTTGGGTCGCTGGAGTCTAATTCTGTAGGCCTCCATTTTGGAAATGATCATACATAGAATCACTTTTAAATAGTAGTTTTACGCTTGAAAGGCAGCGTGGGGAGAGAGAGAAAGAGAAATATCGATCCTCTGCCCACTGGTTCCCTCTCCAGATGCCCACAACAGCCCGGGTCAGGCCATGCTGAATTCAGCAGCCAAAAACCCCATCCAGGTATCCCGTGTGGGTGCAGGGGCTTTATCAGGTGCATTGGCAGGAAGCCAAAAGGGGACTTGGTCCCAGGTGCTGTGCTGTGGGGTGCAAATGCCCTAAGTGGTGGCTTTAACCCTCCCCCTACCTCCACAACATCCCCTGTACAATCTTTTTTTTTTCCCAAAAGATTTATTTATTTTACTTGAAAGTTACAGTTACATAGAAAGAGGAGAGGCAGAGAGAGAGAGGTCTTCCATCTGCTGCTTCACTCCCCAGATGGCTGCAATGACCAGACCTGTGCCGATCTGAAGCCAGGAGCCAGGAGCTTCTTCCTGGTCTCCCATGTGGGTGCAGGGGCCCAAGGACTTGGGCCATCTTCTGCTGGATGCCGGTATTGCAGGCAGTGGCTTTACCAGCTATGCCGCAATGCCGCTCTACCCCCTCACCCCCATACAATCTTAAAGCTTTTGAAAATAAATACCAGATTTATTAATTTGAAAGGCAGAGTTAGAGAGAGAAACAAGAAAGATCTTCCATGGAACACTGGCTCCCTCTGCAAATGGCCGCATAGCCAGGACTGGGTCAGCTAGAAGGCAGGAGCCTGGAACTCTGCTCCAGTCTCTCATGTGGGAGGCAGGAGGCCTGGCACCTGGGTGGTCTTCCACTGCTTTCCCAGATGCATTGCGAGGGAGCTGGAATGGAAATGGAGCAGCCTGGGCTTGAATTGGCACTCACACGGGATGCCTATTTGCAGGCAGTGGCTTTACCACTGTGCCACAATACTGGCCAGCATTAATGAAGCTTTTAAATATAAAGCATAACCCCCATATGTGAAATTGTTCTTCCCCCCCTTTCCCCCTTCCCCCTCCCCCCTTCCCTCCCTCCCTCCCTCCCTTCCCTCCCTTCCCTCCCTCTCTTTCTCCCTCTCTCCTTCCTCCCCTCCCCCCTTCCCCCTTCCCTCCCTCCCCCTTCCCCCCTCCCCCTTCCCTCCCTCCCTCCCTCTTTCCTCCCTTCCCTCCCTCCCTCCCTACCCCCTTCCCCCTTCCCCCCTTTCCCCCTTTCTCCCTTCCCCCCTTCCCTCCCTCCTTCCCTCCCTCCCTCCTTCCCTCCCTCCCTTTAATAGAGAGATTTTTATACTGTGGTTTTGGTGATTCCTGAGTTGGTGTGGCAGGCTTAGGGGTGTTTGCTTCGGGGACAGAGGAGCTTGGCAGGGGACAGTCGCTTTGGAGGGTGCCTGTGCTGGAGAACCCCAGGCTGGAGGGTGCCCTGGGGCGTGCTCTGCCCCCAGCTGGGAACTCTCCTCCCGAAAACACTTTCCTTATTTCTCGTCCTCACGATGAAAGCTGTCTTCATCATCTGAACTTGGTTGTGACTTTTCTGGGCGTGACTATTTTCTAATACACGGACTTAACACACACCAGAATGCTGACTCGACATGTTTCCTGCTGTTCTGCGAATGTGAATATCCACTGAGATTTGCGCTGCTGGGTTTTCACAGGGATGGGAAAGGCCTACCCACGGGTGCCAGGCCACTGTGCCCTGGTAATGCTTAGAGCCTCCCCAGGCCTTTGTCATCCCACTAGCAGCAAAGCAGCCTCCCGGGCAGTGAGGCTGGTGCCCTGCTGTCAAGGCCTTTACCATCTGGAAGCCCTACGGGGAGGCTTGCCGTGGCCCTGTAGGAGGAAGTATTCAGTGAATGGTGAGACCGCTGGAGATCCCAATGAAGGGTAGCGTTTGTGTTGGCTTTGAAGTATTTGTAAAAATTGAAGAAATAGCCCTGGAGTTTAGAAAAGTAATTTTGGGTAAAGGAACCAGAAAGGTGTGGCTGGGCAGTGGCACTCTGTGCCCTGTCGTCACCTGTTCTAACTTGGTGTCCAGAGAAAAGCAGCCTGGGAGATTCTGTTCTAGGAGTTTGGTGGTTGCTGGACATCCCAGCTGCTGGACAGGCAGTGAGCTTGGCCTTGGCAGTGGGTCTGTTGCCTCCAGTGCGTTCTGGACGCTGGGCTAAGTGTGAGCTTTGCAGCTGGGCTCTGACGTCAGGAATCTGCCCGAGGGATGCTGGGGAAGAGTTTGCCGAGTTGCTCCAACTTCGTGTCTGCCCGTGTGTGTCTTCGACAGCAAGGCGTTGCAGTCTCTGAGGGTGCTTCTGCTTCTGTTGTTAGCCGTGTTTAGGCAGTAGGTCCTGTGAGGCTCAGGTATTAGGTGCCAACACCTTGAAGACCTTTAGATCTTGTTGATGGCCTCACCTCTTGATCGCAGTGGAGGCGCTTCTGCATTCCTGCCGAGGGCCGCATTCTTTACATCTTCTTACGTGTTGTGGTGGGCTTCCGTAGACAGCAGTGGGTGCGTGGTGGTTCTCTGTTTAGTAGGTGTGGGGGCACACGCAGACACGCATAGACACGTCTCACTGTAGAGTGAGGGGCCACACCCAGGCACGCATAGACACGTCTCACTGTAGAGTAAGGGGGCACACCCAGGCACACATAGACACGTCTCACTGTAGAGTGAGGGGCCACACCCAGGCACGCATAGACACGTCTCACTGTAGAGTGAGGGGGCACACCCAGGCACGCATAGACACATCTCACTGTAGAGTGAGGGGGCACACCCAGGCACGCATAGACACATCTCACTGTAGAGTGAGGGGCACACCCAGGCACGCATAGACACGTCTCACTGTAGAGTGAGGGGCCACACCCAGGCACGCATAGACACATCTCACTGTGGTAAATGAGGGGGCACACAGACACATGCATGGACACGTCTCACTGTAGCGCATGAGGGAGCACACCCAGGCACGCATAGACACGTCTCACTGCAGTGAGTGAGGGGGCACACCCAAGCACGTATAGACACGTCTCACTGTAGAGTGAGGGGGCACACACAGACATGCATAGACACATCTCACTGTAGCGCATGAGGGGCCGCACCCAGGCACGCATAGACACGTCTCACTGCAGTGAGTGAGGGGGCACACACAGACATGCATAGACACATCTCACTATGGTAAATGAGGGGGCACACAGACACATGCATAGACACATCTCACTGTAGCGCGTGAGGGAGCACACCAAAGCGCATAGGCACGTCACTGTAGTGAGGGGGCACATGCAGACATGCATAGACATGTACTGTAGTGACGGGGCACACGCAGACACACATAGACACATCTCACTGTAGCGAGTGGAGGAGCACACACAGATAGACACATCTCACTGTAGAGTGAGGGGCACTCAAACACACAAAGACATGTCTCACTGTAGCGAGTGAGGGGGCACACAGACACACGCATAGACACATCTAACTGTAGCGAGTAAGGGGGCACACACAGACACATGCATAGACGTCTCATTGTAGTGAGTGAGGGGGCACACACAGACACATGCATAGACACGTCTCATTGTAGTGAGTGAGGGGGCACAGGCAAACACGCATAGACACATCTCACTTGAACGAGTATGGGGGCACACAGACAGACATGTCTTACTGTAGCGAGTGAAGGGGCACACAGACACACATAAACACGTCTCACTGTAGAGTGAGGAGGCACAGGCAGACACATATAGACACATCTCACTTGAACGAGTATGGGGGCACACTAGACATGTCTCACTAGAACGGCTGTGTGTACACAGGTACACATAGACATTTTCATGTACCCGTTTGATGTGTAGCCTGTTGGTAAGTGTATTCTCAGGGCTGTGCAGCCACGATCCTTGCCTGCTTTTGAGCAGTTTTCAGGGGCACAGAGCCCCAGGTTGGCTGTGGATGGCGCGCTCTGTCTGTGCACTCGGGTTGCTCCCAGGAGAGAACCTGCCATCATCCCTGCATGTGTTCCTCTCTCCCTCGGTCTCCTGTGTTCACTGCTTTTCAGACGGCCCTAGTGTCCTCTTTTTTTGAAGATTTATTTATTTATTTATCTGAAAGAGTTACACAGAGAGAGAAGGAGAGGCAGAGAGAGAGAGAAGTCTTCATCCATTGGTTCATTCCCCAACTGGCTGCAATGGCCGGAGCTGCGCCATTCCGGAGCCAGGAGCCAGGAGCTTCTTCCGGGTCTCCTACATGGGTGCAAGGGCCCAAGGACTTGCATCATCTTCTGCTGCTTTCCCAGGCCATGGCAGAGAGCTGGATTGGAAGTGGAGCAGCTGAGACTTAAACCGGTGCCCTTATGAGATGCCTGCACTGCAGGCGGCAGCCTTACCTGCTACACTACAGTGGCCCCTGCCCTGTGTCCTTGTGTGTCCCTTCCTGTGGTTGTCTTCTTGTGGCTGGGGTTGTTCAGTGTCTTGGATTGCTAACGGTGTAGTTCTTATCAAAATTTCTGCACTTTGAAAGGCTTTATTTTTTCCCCAAAACCTTTTTCTGTCCTCCACCTGCTTTGGGGACTCCAGATGCCTGACCCCGCAGCATAGCTTGCCGGAGCCCGCCCGCCTCCTGTTTCTGTGTGGGCTTTCTTCCCCAGTTCCATCCTGCTTTCCCGTGCAGGGCCTTGCCTGGGCGCATTGCCTGTTGAGTGTCCTGTCTGCCTTTGCTTCTGTCTGTGCATCTTGGGGAGGCTTCAGCTGATCGGTGTCTCTCTTGGGTGTATTTTTTTGCTTATTGACATATCTGGGATTTTATTTTTTAATATTCTTTTTTACTTTGGGTTTTATGTTTACAGAAAAACACCAGATTCCTATGTACTTCTCACCCAGCCTCCCTGGCTGCCCGCGTAGCAGGTGTTTGTGTTGCAGACTGCTCAGGGCTCCTGTGTCTCGCTGTGTCAGGATGTCCCAGTGTGCCCGCTCCCCACCTCCAGGAGCGCCAGCCAGGCGTCTTCTGAGCATGCCCGTTTTCTCATTAGAATGGTGTCTTTGTTTTGGGGAAGGGCACTGCTCACTTTGCCAGGCCCCTGCTCTGTACCTAGACCCCTGCCCTCTTGCACACTGTGTTCTTGTCGAGGTGCCCACGAGGTGCAGCCCGCCTGCAAGCGGGAGGAGACGAGGTGAGAGCTGGGTCTCCGTGTTTGCTCAGTGGTGTGATTGTCTGCGGCCTGGCCTGCCTGGCTCGGACGTCCTCCGTGTGTCCTGGACTCCGTGTGTGCTCAGAGCAGTAGGCAAAGGCAGCAACTCTTCCTTCTCTCTCACGTGGATGTGTCCAGGAGCTGCTGCATTCACCAGGAAGGATCCACTGGGGAGAGCGTCCCATGTTTTCTGTGGCAGTTCCACAGACCCAGCCCACGCATTGCCGTGGACCCATCTGTGCTGACTTCACTCTGTGGGCCGGGTAAAGGCCTACGGGGACTCTGAGCTAATTTTGCAACTTCTGTAAATCTAAAATATTTTGAAAAAAATCTTAGGGACTTAGGGAGTGGGTGTTTGGTGCAACAGTAGAGATGCTCCTTAGGACGGCTGTGTCGCGTATCAAGTGCTTGGGTTCGAGTCTGAGTCATTAAAAAATTTTTTTTTCATTTTATTTGAGAGGCAGACAGATGGGTAAACAAAGAAGTCCTCCATCTGATGTCTGCAAGACCTGGGGCCTGGCCAGGCTGAAACCAGGAAGCGGGAACACAACCCAGACCTTTGATGCAGGCTGCAGGGACCCAGGGAGTTGAGCTGCCATCAGCTGATGCTGTCAGGGAGCGCGTGAGCAGGCAGCAGGATTGAACGTGGAGCCAGACTTGAACCCAGACGCTCGGATGTGGGCGTGAGCTCCCCAGAGATGCCGTGAGTGCTGCCAGAGGAGCCCCGTTTCTGTTCTGTCATCACCTTCAGGAAAGCCTGCTGTGGACTGCGTTAAGTGGCTACATTGTTCATCTGAAGCTTGGTTTTTCGTGTTTTTTTTTTTGTGGGTTTTTTGCTTGTTTTTTTTTTTTTTTTTTTAATTGGCAAGGACTTCACGTAAAAGTAAAGCTTAAAGAAATCAAAGACCGTGGCAGCTCTTTTGTTTCTTTTGCGTGTAAATGCAAAAAACCAGGTTGTTCATTTATCCTTAGTTGTTATTGTATTCCTTGACTTTGTAAAGTGGTTCAGAGAGCTTGGAGTTACTGTTCTCCTTTAATAATCTGAATGTGTGTATAAGTTTATTTAATCCCTGACTACGTATGTTTATTATGTATATATGTTTAATCCCTGACTACGTATGTTTATTATACATATATGTTTGTTTGAGAGCCAGAGACAGAGAGAGCACTTGCGCCTGCTGATTCACTTCCCAGATGCCTGCACCATCCCGATGGGGGCTCAGCTGGGCATGCAGCCAGGGTCTCCCACGTGGATTGCAGGGACCCAGGAATTGAACCCAGGGCTCCGGTGTGATGGCGGGCTTCCTAATGTGTGGGCTACGTGGCTGCTCCTGGAAGGTTTTGAGGATAGCTCATGGGGTGGCAGCAGATGAGGACTGGGTGGAGGCCCTGGTGTGAGCTGGAGGTGCCTGGGCTGCCCGGAGCAGCTCCTTGGGGAACTCGCCCTGGGACCCCGTTCCACCCCCGACGCCACGCCCAGAGGCACCTCTTCCCTGGAGAGGCCCTGTGCTCTTCATCTTGAGGCCCAGGCAGGCCCTTGCACGGCCACAGTCATGCGGCCATGGGAAGTGACATCACTGATTGACGGGGCCAAAGTTACTGGATTGGACCTGGAGTGAACCTGCGTTTCTGTGGTCTTGGGCGGTATTTCCATGAACTGTGAAAGCTTGGCATTAGGCATCTCGTCTTGAGCATGGCGCCTGCCTTGTGCTTCTGAGCGATGGCAGGAGCTGCGGGCCCCACAGGTTTTCTGACCTGTGTCCCACGAGGGTGACTGCCCAGGTCCTGGTCCGTCGATGGTGGTGCCACTCCAGGATTCCACCTCTTTTCAGAGACCAGCATTTCAAAGCCCCCACAGTGGGGATTCAGTTTCAACCCATGGTGTCTGGGGGGCATTCGCACCACAGCCCGGAAGTCCCGTCCTCTCCCTCGGGTTCTGCCCTGGACAGCTGTGGTTTCACAGCTGGTGTCACCAAGTGATGAATATGAGGAAGATGCCCTGATTGAGGGAAAGGGAAGAAAATTTCTCCCTGTGCCGGCTGGCGTGGCTGGCGTGGCTGGCGTGGCATGGCGTGGCGTGGCGTGCCGTGCTGTGCCTTGCCTTACCTTCCTTATTCCTCAGGACTCTGGCTTTTCCAGGGCTTCTCACCGCAGAGGCCGTGGACGTGGGTGTTGAGCTCTGCATCTCAGCTCTGTTTGGGCTCCCAGGTGACTGAATCCCATCCTGCCTGTACTGGCCCAGAATCACCTCAGAGCAAGTGGCTGCCTGCACGGAGGGGAATTCAGGTGCCCGCCCTGCCCTCCTGCTAGGGTGTGCTGCGTCAGCAGACCCCACCCTGAGGCTGGATCCACAGTGCTTCTGAACAGGGATTTCAGTTTGGAGTCTGGGACAAACCTTCCAGAACCTTCCTGAGGGGGGTGAGGAACCTGGGCAGAGTGGAGGGCCTGGAACCAGGGTGTTGCAGGCCTTTTCTGAGGGCGAGCTGAGGCTGACGGAAAGACTGAGAGATGGCTGCAGGGGACGTCCCCTTGTGGGTGTTCACGTGGGGGCAGGAGGGCAGGCGTGGAGTGGGGCAGTCTTTATCTCCTGTGGGGTCCACACCTGTGCCCACTGGGCTTCGCTCTGTCCCCTTTGGCTCGCCTTCGCTGTGTCTGGAGTCTGCAGTGGCCTGCTCTGGCCTCGTGCCGTAGCCGCAACCAGGCACTTAAAGTGGAGGCTGTGAGTCAGACCCAGCTGTCAGCAGGAGGCACGCGCGTCCTGCTGCGCCGGTGGGGACGTCAGGTGGATGGACAGCAGCTCGGGGAGTCGTGTCTGGAAGGGAGCATCGTGGATTTCTCTGGAGATCTTAAATGATAGCTCTTTGGTGGATTTCTGTTATGTCACATTAAAAAAGCATTCCTTGAATTAACCACTTGTTGTTGTGGTTCCTTTCTGTTAATAACCCAGATGACCTTTCTCCCCCACCTGCCTCTCACTTTGATCAGCACCATGGGTGACTTTTTGGCCTTGGGTTTTTGGCAGACGTTTCTGGGCAGCATGGACCTTTAGTATCTGTCGCGAGGAGATGAGTAGGAAGCCAGTGTCTGAACACCAGAGGGACTGGTCCCCTGTGGCTGTCACTCCCAGGGCCTCCCTCCCTGCCCCAGTCCAGCTGTCCTGTGGAGCGTCCAGCAGTTAATCCTGTTGTCAGGCGGTCCTTGAGGTCACCTGTGCATGGTCCCTGTGGAAAGTGGCTGGCTGTTGGCACCCCGTGTGCCTGCTCCTCTCAGGAGAGGGGCGAGCCCTGTGCATCCGTGGCACCGTGGGTTACATTGCATAATCCTGGCTTCTCTGCTGTTGAGCAGAGCAGGGGACAGGCCAGTGTGGTTTTGCGGGTTAGTGGAGTCACTTAACCTCGGTGTCGACACATGGAGCGTTTGCTCAGCAGGCACTTGGGACTTTGGGATTGGAGATGTGCACCCTGTGTCCCTGTGCCTGGTTTGAGTCCTGCCTCTGCTGTGGACCCACCTTCCTGCTGAGGTGCACTCTGGGAGTAGCACTGATGGCTCAAGTGCTCGGGTCCCTGTCACTCGTATGGGAGATCTGGATTGAGTTCTGGGTTCCTGGTTGCAACCTGGCTGTGGTAGGTATTTAGGGAGTGAACCAGCCAGATGGAAGACCTGTCTCTGTGGGGAGCAACCCGGACTAGACTGAGTTACTGGAATTAAGACTTATTCTATGCATCTGCTCTCCCACAATATGGCGCTGGGAGAGAAGTAAACAGCTTCCGCACAGCTGCCTCCAGTTCAACCAATTAACTGTAGGACTTGCTCCTGATTGGAGAGCAGCGTACTCGGCGTGTGGGCAGCCGAGTTGGGATTGGCGGAGGAGGACTATAAAGGAGGAGAGAGACGGCATGCACCAGGAACATCTATGGGGAACATCTAAGGGAACCCGTGCAGCCCCCGAGAAAGCCGGCCGGCGGTGTGCCGCTCCCCTGCGGAAGTGGGGAATGCGGCCAGGGGGAACTGCCCTTCCACGGAGGTGGAAGGGATAGTAGCCAACCCGGGAAGAACCAGCAGCAAACCCGGGGAGGGCCGAGCAGACGAAAGAACAGCGCAGGGTCTTGTGTCGTTCCTCCACGAAGAGGGGGAGCGACAGTCTCTGTCTCTCTGCTTTTCAAATTAAATGAGAATAAATGTCAAAAAACAAATTTTCTCTCTTCCCCCTCCACCCCATTCATTTATACCTAAATATTTGAGCTGTGTAGAATGTGTGTGAAAACAATCTTTTGTTAACCTGACTATGTTCCCAGCACAGAGAAGCCATAGTACATCTTGGTGGAGTTGGAGAAGTGTGTGGCCTCAGCAGATCCTGGGCAGATGGCTTGCCCAGTGGTCATCGAGGTTTTCTTTCCTGGGGCTCGGGGGTAGTTGATAGGCATCAGCTTGCCATGCCCAGCATTTTTTAAGGGGAGTGCGTGGTATGAGAAGAGCAGTCTGGCGGTGCCCCTGTCTGAAAGGTGGCAGAGGGAAGGGCTCTGGGAGGAGGCTGGGGGTGAGACTTCGGCTAAGCGTGGCTGGAGGAGAGTGGCCCACACAGCTCCTACTAGGTGGGCTTTTGATGGAACTCCCTGCAGTATCTGCATGAGGTTCCCTGCGGAAGAAACCCTGAAGGGCTCCAACCTGGTGGGGAAGCATAGCATGGTGGCCTTGGCCCCTGCCTTCAACCTGACACAGCCCCAACTATTGTAAGCATTTGGGCAGCGAATCGGTGCAGAGAAGATCTCTGTGTTTCTGTCTGTCTCTCCCTGACTGCCTTTCAAATAAAAAGAGAAAAATGACAAAAGGTTGCTGTGGGGCCAGCACTGTGGTGTAGTGGGTAAAGCGGGCACTGGTTTGAGTCCCAGCTGCTCTACTTCTGATGCAGCTCCTTGCTAATGTGCCTGGGAAAGTAGTGGAAGATGACGTAAGTGCTTGGTCCCTTGCATCCACATGGGAGATGCAGGAGAAGCTCCTAGCTCTTGGCAATCTAGCCTAGTTCCGGCCTTTGCAGCCATTTGAGGAGGGAACCAGCGGATGGAAGATCCCCACTCCCCAACTCTGTCTTTCATATAAATAAAGAAATAAATGTAATTTTAAAGATTTAAGATTTATTTGTTTTAAAGGCAGAGTTAAGAGAGAGAGAGATCAATTGTTCATCTATCTGCTGCCTCACTCCCCAAATGGTTGCAGTGGCTGGAGTTGGGCCAATGCGATGCTAGGAGCCAGGAGCTTCTTCCAAGTCTCCTACGTGGTTGTAGGGGCCCAAATACTTGGGCCATTTTCCACTGCTTTCCCAGACACATTAGCAGGGAACTGGATTGGAAGTGGAGCAGCCAGGACTTGTCACTGCCGGCTGAAGCTTTACCTGCTATACCACAGCGCTGGCCCCTAAGTAAACATATTTTTTTTTAAAAGGCTGTTGTGGGGCTGGTGCTGTGGCGTAGTGGGTAAAGCCACTGCCTGCAGTGCCGGCATCCCACATGGGCAGCTGTTTGAATCCCAGCTGCTCCACCCCCAATCCAGCTCTCTGCTCTGGCCTGGAAAAGCAGTAGAAGGTGGCGCAAGTCATCTCCCATGCACCGTGTGGGAGACCTGGAAGAAGCTCCTGACTCTTGGCTTCGGATCATTGTAGCTCTGGCCGTTGTGGCCAGTTGGGGAGTGAACCAGTGGATGGAAGACTCACTCTCGCTCACTCTCTCTCTCTTTTTCCCTCTCTCCCTCCCTCTTTCCCTCTCTGCCTCTCCTCTCTCTGTGCAACTCTGACTTTCAAATCTTTAATGATAATAAAAACGAACCACAGGTGTACTTTCTAGAAAAGGGACTCTCCTGGGTGCCAAAGTGCGTCTCTGGGCGTGTCCTGTGAGAATAACCCAAGGAACACAGAAGGCTGTCCGAGATCTCAGACAGCTGGGAAGAGTCAAGTTCCCCAGGACCGTGGAGCAAGTTCATGGTTGACTGTAACAACACCTCCAGGGGTATGGCTGCTATGTTGGGCCAGGCGGGCTCACTCCGTGACAGGCTCTCTGAAGATGCGTGGGCCTGTGCTGAGCCATGTATCCCAGGGCTGACGCACACCTCAGGGCACGGCAGAGCTCTCCTTCAATCCCTGGAATGACTGAGCCACGCGCAGGAAGAGCAGAGTGAACGGCTGGGAGGGGGAGCTAAATACAGTGCAGTGTGAACCAGAAATCAGCTATTGCAGAGAGAAAGCACTAGCATGTGGGTACCCGGGCATCCCTGGAGCTGCTTCAGTTCAGAAAGTCCAAGCACTGTGTGGTTCCCAGTTCCATTGCAGCCAAGACCTACAGGAATGCTGGGAGCGCTGCCCCTGGCTCAGGGCAGACCCAGTGCCCATGCCTTTCCCCACCTGCAGCCGCCCAAGCCACAGCAGAGTATCCACCAGAAGCACCTGATACTCTGTGTGGCTGCAGGTAGAGCGCCGTCAGTCACAGCTGCCCCCGGGACACAGAGGCGGGCCCTGAGTGCCAGGAGGCGATGAGGATGAGCAGGCTGTGATCCTGGCCTGTCAGCTTAGCTGCCGTGCCGCCCGCAGAGGCAGGTGTCCTGTATGGGTGGCAGGGAGCCAGTCAGTGAGCCGCCACTGTTGCCTCCTAGGGTCTGCATTAGTAGGAAGCTGGAGTCAGAAGCTGCGTGCCCTGGGAGTGGCCAGCACGCCTCTCGAGAGCACTGACAGGCGTGTTTGGTGGATCTAAATCTTTTATTCTCCCTGGAGCCCAGTGATAGATGAAGCAGGTCAGGGTTTACAACAGATCTTTTAGGTGGCTCTGTGCCACTCATGCCCGTCTTGAATATGGCTGTTTCTAAGAATACTGTCGCCGCTGGTCTCGGTGCAGTGGTGCCGGTGTAGTCGGCACGGAGTGTGAGCGCTTCAGAGTTCCAGGGTAGGCTAGTGCTGCCAACAACTGTAGATCTGTGCTCCTTTAACCACGGTGACATTTCAGCATTTATGATGTGTGGTTCTTCAGTTCCATCACATGTAAGTAAGCATCATTCACCTTAGGTGTGCTTATCAACTGAATTATGTGATGCTGACAGTAGTGACTGTGACACTGTATGCTTTTATACAGGATTTAAGGACATGCCATCACTGATCTGTCGTGTGGGCTGAACGTGTGCTCTCAGGAAGGTACTAGAAGGTGGTCGTCACACGTCTGCACACTCCAGGCTGTGGGTGGAGAGGCACAGTGGTGGAGAGCAGCTTTCATGGTGACAGCTGAAAAGGGAGCTTTGTCCCATTAGGAACTGTCCTGGCTGGCAGCCAAGGCTCAAGAGTGAGGGGTTAGCCTGAACAGCCGAGACTGCCGCACCTGGATGGACAGGCAGACACGACGGGTCACAGGCCCCACCGGAGGGGCTGCAGTGTGGGAAGTGTGAGGCTCTGTTGGCCAGGTTGGGCCCAGGGAATCCCCTCCTTATCCCACCAGGTGGGAAAAGTCTGCCTTAAAGAGTGGGCAGGTGTTACATCACCACAGTCAGGCCACCACCTGGGACACCCATGTCCTGCATTGGACTGCCTGATTCGAGTCCCAGCTACTGTGCTTCTAATTCTAGCTTCCTGCTGATGTACACTTGGGAAATAGCAGGTGTTGGCCCAAGCCCTTGGGCCCCTGCTACTCATGTGGGAGACCTGCGTGGAGTTCTGGCTCCTTGCTTTGGCCTGGTCCAGCCCTGGCTATTGCAGCCATTTGGGGAGTGAACCAGTGGATGGAAGCTCTTTGTGTCCCTCTGCCTTTTAAATAAATGAAAATAAAAATTTTCTGTATAAAGGGTACTTGAGCAGTTTGTGCCGAGCTGTCCCTGTTGAGCAGATGTGGAAGGCACGTAGCACTTTCCGAATTGTCTTGGAGAGGTTTTCAGGTGACATTGGCAGTGTGGATTTTAGTGCTTTGTAGTTTTGTGTGTGGTTGGTTTTTTTTTTTTTTTTTTTTTGGGGGTGGGGGGGGGACAGGCAGAGTGGACAGTGAGAGAGAAAGACAGAAAGAAAAGTCTTCCTTTGCCATTGGTTCGCCCTCCAATGGCTGCTGCGGCCGGCGCACCGCGCTGATCAGATGGCAGGAGCCAGGTACTTCTCCTGGTCTCCCATGGGGTGCAGGGCCCAAGCACCTGGGCCATCCTCCATTGCACTCCCGGGCCACAGCAGAGAGCTGGCCTGGAAGAGGGGCAACTGGGACAGAATCCGGTGCCCCGACCAGGACTAGAACCCGGTGTGCCGGCGCCTCAAGGCGGAGGATTAGCCTAGTGAGCCATGGCGCCGGCCTGTTGTTTTGAAATACGAAGCAGAGAAATGTTTTGCTTGGTAATCATGGTAGCTGACAATTCAGAGTTAGATGGTAGTACATCAGAAAGTTGGTGGGCAGTGAAATTAAAATATAAGTTTATGTTGTTACTAAAGCAGCTGAATTTTATCTGAACTTTTTGGAGACCCCTCATGTGTATAGACTTCTAAATCTTTTGCACCAAAATGACAGCCTTTAATTTTGTTTTCTGTGTGCCTTTTAAAGGACCCTGTTGAGTCAGATATTGGCTCTGAGTGAAGGAGCTGGGTTGCTTCTGCCTGGAAGTAGAAGTGTGGGTGCAGCGGGGGGACTCTGCTGAGTATCACAGAGATCTCGTTCGCCTCTGCATCTTGCCGTCGCCATCTTCTTCCAGGCTGTATCTGACTCTTTGATGTAATTTGGAAAAACACTTTATGATACAATGAAATGTAACTGGGGATGTACTTTTATTTTAAAATTTTATTATTATTATTAATTTTTTTTTTTTTTTTTTGGTGATTCAGACATCCACTGGGTCACTTCCTAAAATGCCCACATTAGCCAGGGCTGGATGGGGGCTGCCTCGGTGGTCCCAGGGACCTAAAGACGAGCCATCACTGCTGCCTCCCAGGGTGTGCATTTGCACAAAGCTGAAGCTGGGAGCAGAGCTGGGGCTGACTCCCAGGCATTCCCACAGGGGATAAGGGATCCCACGTGACATCTTACCTGCTGCACCAAACACCTACCCTGACATTGTATTGCATTTTTTAAGAATTATGTATTTGAAAGAGTTACAGAGAGGGAAATCTTTCTGCTTGTTCACTCCCAGATGGCTGCAATGGCTGGGGCTGGGCCAGGCCAAAGCCAGGAAACAGGAGCTCCATCCAGGTCTCCCACATGAGTGCAGGGGCCCAAGGACGTGGGCCGTCTGCTGCTTTTCCATGGTGCATTGGCAGGGAGCTGGGTTGGAAGTGGAGTCGTGCCCGTGCCCGTATGGTCTGTTGGCATTGCTAGCGGTGGCTCAACCTGTTCTGTCACTCTGACATTGTATTTTTACTGAAGTAAAATAGAAGCCTTTTTTTTTTTCTTTTCTTTAAAGCTAAGTTAAAATGGCTATGAGTGTGTTTTAGAATCGTAGGCAATAAACCAAAATGCACTTAAGTGGAACTCGGATTGAGACATGGAGTTTCGTGGCATGAAGGAGATGATGGCAGTAGCAGCCGCTGTGTACTCTGGGGCAGGCGCACTGCCCATCTGTGTACTCAGGAACGGGCTGGCTGCTCTTCAGCGCTTGGCTGCAGGGGCCGGAGCACTTGGGCCACTGCTTTCCCAGGCCCTCCCTCGGCAAAGAGCTGGATTGGAAGAGGAGCAGCTGGCACACACACCTGTGCCGGAGACTTGGCCCACTATGCCACAGTGCCGGACCCTCTTGATTCCTCTGTGCTGTTACCCGTAGGAGCACCTGGTCAGTGGGTCGGGAGTCCCAGGCTCTCTGAGGCCTTGCTTTCCTCGGATCTCCTTCAGCTCTGGAGCGTAACCCTCTGAGATGCTGGCCAGGCAGATGTGGGAGGAGTGTCCACCCTCCGGGCCGAGGCATAAGCCTCCCACAGTGGAAGGTGCATTTTGATGGACATCTGTAGGCTTTCTGTTGTTCAAGTAGCAAAATGTTGGAAGTGTAAGTGTGTTGGGTGTGGGTATTGCTTTTCTGACCGTCTGTTCTGGTTTACACAGCACCTCTGTGGGAGGCCTGCTTGACTGTGTGCCCCCAGAGGGAGAGCGACTCCCCTGTGCAGAGACTGTGCTGAGGATGAAGGGTGTTTCCACTGGGGCCACATGATGCACACTTGCAAACCCGGAGGCTCTGTGTAGATGTGGAAATAGGTGTAATGGTGACACAGCTGATGCTAGGGTGGGAACTCTCGGCTGCCCTGGGCCTTGTGCAGGTGCCGGTGAGGCAGGTACAGCTTCCTCTGGCCTCACTGGGCGACCTCACTAGGATCATTCCAGAAAAATTAAGCATATGAGTTGCTTATAATTTGTGTGAAAAGGATTTTGTACTTTGCATTACTTTTACTCTACTGTTTGTGTAAGTGGCCCCAGCTAGGTCCCCTCCTCTGGAGTGGTGCCCTGCTTTGCTGGTGAGGCCTGCTGGGACAGGACATGGTACTCTTCCATTGTTGGATAGACCACATCTTGCTTATCCACTCTTGTGCCAGTGGGCCTTGGTTAGTGACTCGAGCCTTGCTGTGGGAACTGCGCACAACTCGTGAGACCTTGCTTTCGGCACCCTGAAGTGGAATTCTTCATCATGCAGTGATTCTAGGTTTTAGTTTTTTAAGGACTGCACCATTTCTCACTGCTGCCTGCAGTGCTTCAGGGTTGCACTCTGTCCCTGTCCTGGCTGGCTGCTCTGTTCCTGGTGGTGTCCCTGCAGCCAGCACAGTCTCTGGCTAGCTGTCCAGACGTGCCTCCAGAAAGCTTGTGTGCAGTCCCCCAGCCCTGTCCCTGGCCTGGCCACTGGGCTGCCTTCCCTCTGTGTTCCTGCACACTGCGCTAGTCGCCACCTCTGCCCTCTGATTATTTTGTGGTGAATGTTTGCCATAAGAGATGTTCGCCCTGGCTGCTGAACTGTTGGCAGTGAGGCTTCTCCTGCCAGGAGAGCACCCTGCCCGTCACAGCCGTGCGTGCGGGCTGGTAGCCAGCAGCCGTTGCTTGCAGAGATGTGCAGTGTGTGTGTTGTTAGTGAGAACTCCCATTCATGCTGTCTTCAGACCCTTGCAGCATTCTTTGAGCTGTGTGCTGAACTGGCTGCACAATCAGACCTCAAGCAGCTGAATTAGTACCTTGTTGGATTTCCATATTAGCAGAGTTGATAATAAAATGTTCATATTGGCTTCTCCTTCTTCTTAAGGCAAAAACAAAACAAAAATCCAGGGGCCAGCACCGTGGTGCAGTAGGTTAATCCTCTGCGGTGCCGGCATCCCAAGTGGGCACCAGTTCCAGTCCTGGCTACTCCTCTTCCAGTCCAGCTCTCTGCTGTGGCCTGAGAAAGCAGAGAAGATGGCCCAAGTGCTTGGGCCCTGCACCCATGTGGGAGACCAGTAAGAAGCTCCTGGCTCCTGGCTCCTGGCTCCTGGCTTCGGACCAGCACATCTCCGACTGTTATGGCCATTTGGGGAGTGAACCAACGGATGGAAGACCTTTCTCTCTGTCTCTCCCTCTCACTGTCTGTAACTCTACCTCTCAAATAAATAAGTAAAATCTTAAAAAAATGGATTCCATAGGATTTTTTACATAAATGTTCGTGTCATCCTGTGGTGTTTGGGATGTCCAGGGTGATATCTATTGGAAGAGTCAGGCAAGGCCGCTCCGGTCTTATTCGTGGCCCTCGGCAGTTCAGAGGTCAGGCAGGAGACAGACTCCAACCATCATTATCATTATCATATCCCTTGTGAAAGAAGGGACGTCACTGCAGTCCTGCAGCCCCTGAAGGGCTAGTGCGGGAATTTTACAGAAAGTAAGGGAAAGAAAATCATTGATGTGAAGAAATCTTTGGTTCTAGATGACTTTGGAGATGTGCACCATGCGTCTGGAGGGTCCGTGGTTCCACAGCTGGGCCACCTCCTGCCTCCCTCTCAAGGCAGGGCTCTTAGACATCAGAATTAGCGACATTTCTCATGTTAATGTAGGTGTGAAAGTCCTTAAGTTAAAGCAGTTTGAGAACAAGTGGGGGTTATCTCAGAAATTCACAAGTTGTTTTGCAATAAGAAACAGTGTTTGGTCATCTGAGTGCAAAGAAAACAAGATTTCTGATAAATGTGTGTACTTACAAGAAGGAGCAGACTAAGAGCAGCTGGTGGACCGCGTGGCAGAGTGCCTCTCCCTGTGCCCTCTGAAAACCCAGCCTTGCTCACTGAAGTGGTATAGGACACGACGGTCACCGTGCTCACACCTGTGTGCGCACGCGTGCACGGCAGCCTCCTGTGTCACGTGACCTCAGCAGCCCGGCGTGCACGCAGACTCACGTTGGAGTTCCTGAGGAGGGTTTTGAGGATGTGCTTGCCGTGCACACTTGCGTCCTGCACGCTCAGGTCAGGGGAGCCTCGGCGGCCGAGGGCCCCATGACTCACTGTGCTTCGTGTGTGACGGGCTTCGGAACGTCCGTGGCGCTGACGGGGGCTCCGTGGTTGCAGCTCTCGCCGCTTTTCCCCCAGCGAGCTTGCACTTCCCTTCAGTGGGCTCTGACCGGTCGCCCGTGGACGTGCTGGGTTTTGCCCACCGCTTTCCTGCTGGGTGTCACCTGTCTTGTTCCGTGGGCCTCTGTCGTGTGCCTCTGTTCATGATCTTGCCTTCGTCAGTCTTCTCTCTGCTCTGTATAGGGGTGGCCTTCTGGGGACACAGGTTTCTCAGAGCCTCTGTGTTCTGTGTGTCCCTGGCACTCCCAGTTCTGCGTGCCTTACCTCCCACCTGACCTCTTCTCCGACCCTGGTCCTTGCTGAGTTCCCAGTACCAGGTCCTGCTGCCTCGGCTGTCTGAGCAGCCTGTGCTTTCCTGGGTTTCAGACTCCCTCTGCACTTGGTGTTTGTTGCCTGTGCCCTTGCACACAGAGGGCTACTGTGTGGCTCCTGGCTGATTGTTCTCCCTTTGCTTCCAGACGTTTGTCCTGTGGTGTTGGGGGAGGCCTTCCTCCTGCTCGTGTGTTGCAAGGATGCTGTGTAGTCTGCTGCCTTGATTGTGGCCCTGTGGATTCTTGTTCTTTACCCTGAAGCCCTCCTACGTCATGTTTGCAGCTGTCTCAGCTCTGTCCAGAAAGAGCCGTTGCATGTTGCACGGTTGAGACTGACTTTCCCTCCTCAGCTGAGTGCTACGTGGTAGTCGGGCTCACCCTCTCAGTGTCTTGGGGTTTGCTCCCTTGTTCTGGCGGGCTGGTCACAGTCCCCTGCAGGTCTGGCAGACTTTGTCTTCACGGGATTTCTTGGTCTGTTTACTTTGATCTGTTTCTGCTGTATTACAGCACAGGGGAGTTTGGTCATCATTAGAACAGAGACGGATTTCAGGCTTCCCCGGGCTGAGAAAGCCAGGATCACTTGTGGCCTAGACTGTGCCTTGTGGTCGTGTCCTCCGGAGGGGGGGGGGGCGCTGGAGGACTAAGCCCTGGTCAAGCCCTTTGTAATGCTGGTAATCCCAAGTGCCGTGAGCTCTGATCAGCTCCCCAGACACACAGGGAGCCTGCCCGACCAGACCACAGCTCTTTGCGCTCCCTGTTGGCCGTGACTCGTCTTTCCCCTTTCTCTGTCTGCAGATGTAAAACTTGTTCTTGCTGTGGTTGCCTTTGAAGTCCACCTTTTCTCCTGATGGCCCTGCCCACCCAGGGCTTGGAGTTGGCAGACAGTGGTTCCAGCCAGGCCGTCCCGGCTCTGAAGGCAGTGGCCACTCATGCTTGTGCCCACAGATTGTCCTTGGGACCCAGAGTGTGGACGTGAGGATCCTCTGCACCTGAAGCAGCCCCGGTTTGTGTGGTCAGGGCGAGTTCATTGCTGCTGCCCCTGTAGCTCTCTTCAGTCAGGGGCCCCACTGGACACTGCACTTTGGTTTCTCCCTCAAAGTCTGAGGCACTTCCTTGAAAAATAATGTCTGTGTAATAATGCTTTGTTCTGGAAACACACAGGGCAGCGGCGGCAGTGACAGCTCTCCCATCCGCTGGTTCACTCCCCATATGCCTGCATTGGCTGTGGCTGGCCAGGCTGAAAGCACAAGGCAGAAACCCAGTCTCTTGGTCCATCCCTGCTGCCTCCCGGGGTGTATCAGCAGGAAGCTGGAGTCAGAGCAGAGCCAGGGCTCTGACCTGCGCACTCCAGCGGGGATGCCCGTGTCCTGGCCAGCGTCCAGACTGCTGCACATGGCCCGTTGTGCCTTGCCCTTGGCCTGAAGGCCTTCCTCGGGCAGTGACTGAAGTGCTTTCTGGAGGAGTGAAGCCTTGGCCAGCGGTAGCTGCAGCAGCTGGCAGCCCGGAGTGGGAGCTGGGCTTTGGATGCACAGCTTTGCTTCCTGCAGTTGACCCTTAACCTCTGCGCCTCATCCTCCCATGCGTGCAGTTTCTGTTTTGGAAATGCCTTCAGTATGCTGACTTCTAGGAGTTCATGGTCAGGCCGGCGTCGTGGAACAGAGGGTGAAGCTGCCACCTGGGATGTCCCAGTTTGTGTCCCGGCTGCTCCGCTTCTGATGCAGCTCCCTGCTGATGGACCTGGGAAAGCAGTGGAAGATGGCTCACGTGTTCAGGTCTTTGCACCTAAGTGGGGGGACTGGGATGGAATTCCAAGCTCCTGCCTTCCACCTGGCCTAGCCCCAGCCATTGAGACCACTTGGGGAGTGAACCAGTGAGTGGAAGACCTCCCTCACCCTCTCCCCACCTCCACCCTGCTGCCCTGTAGCTCTGCCTTCCAAATAAATATTTTTAAAAAACATTTTACATGTAAAGCCACACGTATGAGCTGGATTTTACCTCGGAAGAATTTGCCACAAATGTGATTTAACAGTCCCTGGATCTGTAAAGGAAAGTGTTGGAGTTTTGAAGTATGTGTTTTTCTTTTTGGGAGCATAGATGTGTTTTAAACCAAATGCACTTGGTTTGTGAATAGACTTCAGTGTTATTTATGTTGGTCTTGTATTACAAAGTGTGTAGTAGTTTCTCTCTGGGACAGGCGATGTGAGCTGCCTCTTCCTCTTTCCCTCTCCCTGCTCCGAGGCTCGCTGGGGTAGATCCCGGCAGAAGCTGAGTGACGCGTAGTGTCTGGTGCTGAGCGCCATGACCGAGGAGAAGCGTGTGGAGCTGCGGAGCCCGTGAGCAGATTTCTGCAGCTGAAATAGCAAGTCCGTTTCTCCTGACGACACCACCTTGAATGTGGTGATGGGTTTGCTCCGGAGATACTGTAGAGGGGAGAGCGCGCGATTCTTTTCTCATCACGTGCTGCAGCGGGAGGCAGTGGGGTCCTCACTGTGAGTTCCTGCGGCTCTTCCTTCGCAGCTGGTGCTCTTTCTCATGCCGTGCCCCCGCCGGCAGGCCCTGGACAGCACCCGTCTGTCTTCCTGTGGAGCCCCCGCCGGCAGGCCCTGGACAGCACCCATCTGTCCTCCTGTGGAGCCCCCGCCGGCAGGCCCTGGACAGCACCCGTCTGTCCTCCTGTGGAGCCCCCGCCGGCAGGCCCTGGACAGCACCCGTCTGTCTTCCTGTGGAGCCCCCGCCGGCAGGCCCTGGACAGCACCCGTCTGTCCTCCTGTGGAGCCCCCGCCGGCAGGCCCTGGACAGCACCCGTCTGTCCTCGTGCGGTGCCCCCGCCGGCAGGCCCTGGACAGCACCCGTCTGTCCTCCTGTGGAGCCCCCGCCGGCAGGCCCTGGACAGCACCCGTCTGTCCTCCTGTGGAGCCCCCGCCGGCAGGCCCTGGACAGCACCCGTCTGTCCTCCTGTGGAGCCCCCGCCGGCAGGCCCTGGACAGCACCCGTCTGTCCTCGTGCGGTGCCCCCGCCGGCAGGCCCTGGACAGCACCACTCATGAGGTGGCCCTGGACAGCACATGGCTCTCCTGCTGGTTGCTACTGGACCTGATGCCTCCCTATCAGGGTCTCAGAATATCTGGGCTTTGGCGTTCTCCTGGACTAGACAGTGGGGTGGTTTCTCTCTTCCTTCCTTCCTTTCTTTTTTTTCTTAAGATTTATTTCATTTATTTAAAATGCAGAGATACGGGGGAGCAGGGGGAGACCAACCAACTGATCTTCCTTCCACTGGTTCACTCTCTAGATGGCCACAATGTCTGGGCTGGACCAGGGCTAAGCCAGGAAGCTGGATCTCCATCCAGGTCTCCCATGTGGGTGCAGGGGCACAAGCACTTGGGCCATCCTCTGCTGCTTTCCCAGGCACTTTAGCAGGGGGCTGGATTGGAAGTGGCACAGCTGGGATGCAAACTGGCAGTTGTTATGAGATGTGGGCCCTAGTGGTATCTTTGAAGTGCTGGCTCCTGGGCCATTGCTCTGCTCTGTCAGATCCCTGTGGTTTAGCCCGGGAGCTGTTTTTGCAGCCATGGTCTGTGACGATCTGCCAGTAAGCATCTTCCTTGGGCTTAGGTCGCCAGGTGCTGAGAACTTGAAGGACCTGAGAGAAAGGGCCCCACGCTCAGCTGGGCTGGAGAGTGGTGGGGGCCGGCCCACGGCCCCTTGCATGCGGTTGTTTTAGTACACAGAAACTGTCAACGGAGGGGCTTTCCTTTGCTTTTTATAGGTGTGTCATTACACAGATGGTTTGGTCTGAGAGGGGATTACAGTCATGTTCACACATGCACCATTGCTGTCAGTGTGAACAGGGCTCCAGGGATTGGGTCAGACAGGGGAGAGAGTGGGTGGTCCTTATTTAATCTGGAATTATTTTTATACCGTTATCCTCTACAGCTTTCAGAAATCAGCTCGTGTCACTGCACATATGTTTGGAGCTGTTGCTACGGCGACAAGGCTGGCAGCCCACACAGTCCTTCTGGAAGGCTGGGAAACCGCTTGGGGGTGTCTGCCCCTCCCACCTGTGGAGCCTGCAGATGGCCTGCCCCGTGTACATCGTTCCCTTTGACTCGACCTGATGGCGTTACCTGATAATGGAAAATGAAAAGGCTGTCGATGTGTTTAAGACAGAGGGGCGTGAAACGGCGCTGTTGTCTTCACCGCGGTAGCAGAAGCTCAGAGTTTGCTCTTGGTCTCGCCTGTCTCACCCTTCAGACACGGGCTGTGGACCTGACGCTTTTCTCGGTGAAAGTCTTGGTTTTGTTTTTCGGTTCTGATACTGCGTGTGGAGTCAGGACTGTCGGAGCAGTGTGAAGTGTTGGTGTCACGTGTGTGTCCTTCTCGGGCACTGTACCTGTAGCGTGTGTGGACAGTGAGGTGCTCCTCTGGCCCCATGCTGCTGCCACCCCCAGAAAGGAGGGTGTGGACTCCCTGAGGCCCTCTTCCGAGGAAAGCAACTCCACTTGGTTCCTGAGAGCTCACGAGCCTGGACACTGGCCCCTCCTGTCAGCCAAAGAGCCTTGCACTAGCACTTGAGTTGAAAGGTTTGATTTAAGTGAATTGTGAATTATTGTCTATTTTTGTATACAATAATCTCGTTCTACCGAAGTGTATGTTCTATGCAAATTGCGGTTGCTCCCCGTTAAAATCAAGATCTGTTGCTCATTTGATAACCAGACGTCTGCCCTCAGCTGAAGCCTGCAACGGGAGGCTGTGTCACACTTCTGAAAGATGTACTTGGTTGGCCGCAGTGCCATGTCTCGTTGTAAACCTTATGTATCAAGAATGGCAGAAGAGTACTTGTTGCAGTCTTGTTAGTGGAAGCAGAGTGTTGGAACCCCACCATGGCAGCTGATGAGATGAATCTTTGCAGCCAGTGAGGGTAGAACTGCAGGTGGTGGCAGCAGGGAGCCCCAGAGCAGGACCGGTAGGCCGCTGGGCCGACACACGTGGTGCCCGGGTTCTCACGGACTGGAGGCATGGTTCGCATCAGCAGCAGCTTGTGGCAGGAGGTGGTTCAGAAGAGTCATGTGTGAGGTGACCTTTTTACATTAACCTTCCAAAGTAGGTATGCGCAGACAAGAGTACCCATGGTGTTCCTTTCACTCTTCTGTGTGCTTAGAACATTTTTAAGCAAACCGTACTTCAAGTAGGTGTGTGGCTCAGCATTGGTTAAGCGCTGCTTAGCAGGTCTGCATCCTGTAGCGCACTGCCCAGGTTGACCTCAGCTGTGCTGTGTTGCCAGCCTCGCTTTCTGCTAGTGTGTCCAGAAGGCAGTGACAGATGACCCAAGTGCTTCAGTCCCTGACACCCATGGGCGACCCTGGTGGGGTTCCTGACTTCTGACTTCTGCCTGCTCCAACCCCTCACGCATCTGGGGAGTGGACCAGCATATGGAAGCTCCCAGTCTGCATCTCTCTCTCCTACTCTGCCTCAAATAAATCAATAAAGAATTTTTTAAAAGAGAAAACACTAGTTACTGCTGCTCCTGCATACTCCGGTTGCACACATCCCTGAGGCCCAGGGACTGAGTGGCATCAGGGTCGGCTGTCAGATGGAGCGGATGCTCAAGGACACAGGAGCGGCCTCTGACGCTGGCCTCGGGGAGCCTTCACGTGAGGACAGCCCCCTCGTTTTGTGTAGGTGTTGCTTTGGTCCCAGGGAGCTGTCGGCTGTGACCGCACAGCCAGTGTCGAGCAGCGGCGGTGTTGACGCTCTGAGTGCCAGCTGCTGGCAAGGCTGTGCTGCCTGCTGCAGACGGCCTCCAGTCCCGCTGTCTCTCTTTCTGTGTCCTGTGAGTCCAGTCGGGGTGTCCAGGTCCTCTGCACAGACGTTTTTAAAGTCAAGTCAGTTTGACAGATGGAGAGGGTGGGGTGGCACCATTCGGTGTACTTCTTCACGTAAATCAATCTTTTCCTTTTTTTAAATTAAGGGGTAGGAGCTGGCACTGTGGCATAGCTGGTTAAGCCACCACCTGTGATGCCGGCATCCCATATGGGGCTGGTTTGAGTCCCGGCTGCTCCACTTCTGATCCAGCTCCCTGCTGATGTGCCTGGGAAAGCAGCGGAAGATGGTCCAAGTGCCAACATGGGGGACTCAAAGGAAGCTCCTGCCTTCTGGCTTCAGCCTGGCCCAGCCCCGGCTGTTGCAGACTACTGGAGAGTAAACCAGTGGATGGAAGACCTCTCTGTCTCTGTCTCTGTCTCTGCCTTTTATTTAAATAAATAAATAAATAAATAAATAAATATTTAAAACATAAATGGGGGCCACCACTGTGGTGTAGGCAATGCCAGCATCCCATATCGGTGCCCGTTCGAGTTCTGGCTGCTCCACTTCTGATCCAGCTCTCTGCTATGGCCTGGGAAAGCAGTGGAAGATGGCGCAAGTCCTTGGGCCCCTGCATCTGCGTGGGAGACCTGGAAGAAGCTCCTGGCTCCTGGCTTTGGATCAGTGCAGCTCTGGCCGTTGTGGCCAGCTGGAGAGTGAACCAGTGGATACACACACCCACCTCCCCTACCCCCGCCGTGTAACCCAGACTCTCAAATAAAATCTTTAAAAAGAAATGAAAAGGTGGTTTACATGGCCATATCTGTGTGATTCCTGTTGGGCCTATTCTGGCTTCTCTGAACAATTACCCACGAGCCTTCAGGATCAGGAGGCTGGGAGACAGCACCCTGGCTCACAGGTGCCCCCTTGCTGTGTCCTTGCCGAGAGGACAGGAAGGGTAGTGCTGAGGGGCTCATTCAAAGGCCCAACCTCCGATTCCCTCACTGGAGGGGCTAGATTTCAGTGGGAGGGTTGGGGGTGCTCTGGCACACAGGTTGGCCGCTACATCCCGTAGCATCACGTGCCTGTTCGAGTTCCAGCTGCTCTACTTCTCCTCTAGCTCTGGCTAATGTGCCTTGAGAAGCAGTAGAGGATGGCTCCGGGGCTTGGATCTCCGCCACCTGGTCCATCTGGGCAGTGAACTAGCACATGGGAGATCCCAGTGTGCTGGTCTCTGTGTCTCCCTGTCACTGTTGTTCCACCTTGCAGATCAATCAGTCATTGTCATCTTTTTTTTTTTTTTTAAAGATTTATTTATTTGAAAGAGAGAAGGAGAGGCAGAGAGGTCTTCCATCTGCTGGCTCATGCCCCAATTGGCCGTAATGGCCAGAGCTGGGCCAGTCCAAAGCCAGGAGCTTCTTCTGGGTCTCCCACATGGGTGCAGGGGCCCCCGGACTTGGGCCATCTTCTACTGCTTTCCCAGGCCATAGCAGAGAGCTGTATCGGAAGTGGGACAGCCAGGACTTGAACCGGCATCCTGTATCAGGTGTCTGCTTTACCCACTACGCCACAGTGCCAACCCAAGATAAATCAATTCGGTTTTTTTTTTTTTTTTAAAGATTTTATTTGTCGGCCAGCGCCACGCCTCACTAGGCTAATCCTCCGCCTTGCGGCGCTGGCACACCAGGTTCTAGTCCTGGTCGGGGCACCGGATTCTGTCCCAGTTGCCTCTCTTCCAGGCCAGCTCTCTGCTGTGGCCAGGGAGTGCAGTGGAGGATGGTCCAAGTGCTTGGGCCCTGCACCCCATGGGAGACCAGGAGAAGTACCTGGCTCCTGCCATCGGATCAGCGCAGTGTGCCGGCTGCAGCGCGCCGGCCGCAGTGGCCATTGGAGGGTGAACCAACGGCGAAAGGAAGACCTTTCTCTCTGTCTCTCTCTCTCACTGTCCACTCTGCCTGTCAAAAAAAAAAAAAATTATTTATTTATTTATTTGACAGGTAGAAATACAGAGAGAGAGAGAGAGAAAGGTCTTCCTTCCATTGGTTCACTCCCCAAATGGCCGCAACGGCTGGAGCTGCACCGATCAGGAGCCGGGTGCCTCTTCCTGGTCTCCCATGCAGGTGCAGGGGCCCAAGCACTTGGGCCATCCTCCACTGCTTTCACAGGCCACAGAGAGAGCTCAGTCTCTCTCGTTCGGTGGTTGTTGATGCCTGGTAGTTTGCGCTTTGTGCCTCTTATGAGTCAAGTTGCTTTGTTTCCTTGGACAAGACTGTCCAAGGCTGTCTGGGAAGCGTGTGGTGGGTGCCCAGGCAGCCTTGGCCTTGCGGTGATGTCTGAGTGGTGCACGTTTTGTAGCTGCTGTAGTGGGAATTCTGAGTGGAGATGTTTTCCTGGGCTAGCACTGTGTGGTCCCATCCTCTCGTGACGCTGGATGTGGCGACAGCCACAGTTTGCGGGTCGGGGGGAGCCACTGATGCTGCCCAGCTAGTTGTGCAGTGGGTCGGGGTGCTTGGTGTGTTGGGGGACATTATCCATTGTAAATTGAGGCATTGCTTCCTCTTGGTTAATGCTCCCTTAATAAGCATGCCTGACTTGATTTCCCAGCTTCTCTGTGGCTGTGCCGAGGCCTGACTCTGGGGGTGGTCTCCGTGGCAGCAGCACTGGCACTGAGTCTGCGTGTGTGTGACAGCTGAGCAGCCCCAGCCCGTGCCCCCTGCGACCTCGTCTTCCATGCCATGTTCCATTTCTGAAGACGAGGGGGTTTAGGGTTCTGCTGTTCCAGGCTGCAGGGGATGTGTTTGGGGTTAGCTGAAGGACAGTACCGTCAGCCTTCTCACTGCAGACTTGGGGCTGGTGGTAGACGGATGGCCAGGACTTGGCGCACACCCAGGCCAGCCCTTGACTGCCACCCCCTGCTGTCAGCAGCCTCCTTCGTATGCAGCTTCTGTGTTCACCCAGGCTGGGGGCACACCTCCCAGTGCTGCAGGCTTTGCCAAACCTCCTCCACCTCTGAGCCTGCCCTGTGTTCGTGACAGGAAACCCAGTCCTGCTCTCCTGCAAGCAGGAGGCCGATGAACAGGGGTTTGCTGATGGTCATTACTGACCCTTGTTCAGGTCCATGTCTGAGCGTCGCCCAGGTGAGCGTCTGGTGTCCACGAGGAGCTGTCTCAGGTTGCCAGGGTGCCAGGGTTGTGACCTGTCCACAGGCACTTGGCGTGGGAGCAGACAGACCCACAGCCCCTGTTGGGTTCCGGGCCTGAGACCAGCGAGGCCCCCTTGGCTTCCTGTGGGGTTCGTCTCTGGAAAGCCCCGTTGTTGCTGATTTGGCTTATTTAGCCTCTAGGGGCACACGTTGCAGTTAAGGGAGAAAATTGCTGTTTTGCCCCACCGAGTCTCTAAACACAAGGAAAGCAAAGATGATAGGTTTTTTATGCCTGTTTCTGTAAAAGCTCTTCTGATTTAGAAAATCAAAGGCTGTGTGTGAGCTCAGGATTTCTGCTTCAGACAGGCCTTTCCCAAGCGGATGTTTAGTTTTGCAGGGAGCTGGCATCTGTGACACCCTGTAAGCAGGCTGTCCTGGCTCTGCACGGGCAGTGGAGGTGCCGGGCTGCATAGGCGCCTGCCAGATCCAGGTTGCTCCTGTGTCAGGAGGTGACTGCCATGACAGCATTGAGGATCAAACAGGGTGTGGTCCCATACAGAGGGGTGAGCTTTAGATGGCAGGACCCCTGGCTCAGCAGGTGGGGTGAGCATAGGCCAGTGCTGGGAGCCCAGGAAGAGTGAACATTGCGTCGTCCCACTGAGTCACGGCTCAGCCTGGTGAGTGAATGAGTGCGCGTCTGAGACGGCCCCAGGAGGTGCAGCAAACATGGCCGTTTGCTCCCTGGTCATGAGGAACCTTGCAGAGGGTGCTTTGTGTGCTGTCGTCTCCGTGAGTCTGTTGGGTTTGGCATTTAAGTTTGCACTTGTCTCCAACTGGTGATGTTTGGGCTGTTGTACCTCCACGAGAAGCACGGCCCCATGGAGTGGGAATTCACAAGGACCTTGCAGTCACAGCCCAGTGGTGGCGGGGCTGCCCGCAGGCATGCTGTTCCCTGCGAGGTTCCTCTGCCCTGGGTTCCTGCCAGTGTTGAAGGGGTCATGGTTGTAATGCTGACTTGGGAAGAACTGAGGGACACCCCGGGCAGCGGGCATCCCTAGGGTGGGTGTGTGCAGCCCCTTGGTTGAACACCTGCTCTCAGGCCCTGGTGCAGTTGTCGTGATGTGGCTCTTGCCTCTGTCCCTTGAGCGTTCCAGGCCCTTGAAGACAGGAGTTCTGAGTCCCCCCGGATGCCCTGGCACAGGCGGCTGGAAGCCTAGGCTGTGTCACATGCATGTGGTTTTGGCTGGGCTGAGAAGCAGATCAGCAGATTCCCAGTTAAAAGCTTTTCGAGGGGCCAGTGCTGTGGTGCGGCGGGTTAATGCCCTGCAGTGCTGGCACCCCACATGGGCACAGATTTGAGACCCGGCTGCTCCACTTCCGATCCAGCTCTGTGCTGTGGCCTGGGAAAGCAGCAGAGGATGGCCCAAGTGCTTGGGCCCCTGCACCCACGTGGGAGACCCAGAAGAAGCTCCTGGCTCCTGGTTCCGGATCGCCAGAGCTCCGGCCATTGTAGCCAGTTGGGGAGTGAACCAGCGGATGGAAGACTCTCTCTGCCTCTCCTCTCTGTTTAACTCTGACTTTCAAATAAATAAATCTTAAAAAAAAAAAAAAAAAAAAGAAATGATGAAAGGAAGAAAGGAAGGGAGGGAGGAAGGAAGGAAGAAAGGGCTCTGTAAACTAGCTGGAGCTCTAGGGCTTTAGGGGTGGGGGAGGCCTGCCCCCTCCCACGTGTGCCATCTGAGAGCCTGCTTCCCTGAAGCCCAAAGTGGCTCCTGATCTGTGCTGGGCTCTGATCAGGCCCTGCTTGCAGAGAGCTGCAAGGGTCCGAGCTGGCAGCAAGGAAGGCACGAGGCTGTCTCCCTCGCCAGCCTTGGGTCTGTCCGCCTGTGCAGGAGGGACAGCTGTGGAACAAGCCCCCTTCTCGTCCTGCCACCTGTGCCGCCTCCTGATCCCTGCAGACCCCAGGTATCAGGTGATCAGGGCTCAGTCTCAGTCTTGGCTTTCATTGTTCCTTGATGTCTGACTTAGGGCAGGAGAGGCACTGATTGTTTACACACGTGTTGTTCTTGTGCCCCCGTCCCCCCAGGGCAGAGCTCTTCCTGGTTCTCCCCAGAGAGAGCCTCTGCTTCCAGGTCCACGGGTGCCTCCTGCAGGCGGAAGCTCCCGCACGTGTGCTGCTGTCCGGCTCCTGGAGCCCAGCATGCTGTCGTGGACCCTGCAGTTTGTCCACCCTCCCTGTGGGCCTTGGTGGATGACGTCACAGCCCTTGGTGGCTGTGCAGCCTGGAGTAGTGCCCAGGTCTCTGCAGGCCTCCCACACATTCTGGGGACCATCACTTGTTTAAATTGTGGCTTTGTGGTCCCCTGGGGCTGGACGTGGTGGGACCGCCTCCTTTTTGGGGATCAAAGCTGTGAAAGAGGAGAAGGTTTGTTGCAGGGGGTGTGGAGAGAGGTGAACTCAGAGGCACTTCCTGGGCTTTCTTTGGGAAGCTTAGGTCTCCTTCCTGAGCCTGAGGGTTGAATGCTGCAGGTCGTGTTCCGTGAGCGCTGGGGTTATGTGTCAGATGCTGTCCAGCACTCGTATCCACAAATGGTTTTGTTTCTGTTTGTATAAACAGACTTAGATGCGTCTGACTATGGATTTCAGTCTCCACACGTTAGACCGGTGTTTGAAACATTCTCTGCTCACACCATACGTGCACATAGGATAAGAACATATCATAAAAGCCTACTCTTTGTGTGATGGCCCCTGGCATTTCCTTTCTGCATTTTATTTTTTAATTTATTTGACAGATAGTTAGAGAGAAAGGTCCTCCTTCCATTGGTTCACCCCCAAAATAGCCGCTACGGCTGGAGCTACGCCGATCCTAACCCAGGAGCCAGGTGCTTCCTCCCAGTCTCCCATGCAGGTGCAGGGCCCAAGCACTTGGGTCATCCTCCACTGCCTTCCTGGGCCACAGCAGAGAGCTGGACTGGAAGACAAGCAACTGGCACTAGAACCTGGCGCCCATATGGGATGCCGGCGCTGCAGGCGGAGGATTAACCAGGTGAGCCAGGGCGCCGGCCCTCTGCATTTTTTTTTTTTTTTTTTAAAGATAATTGATTTGTTTGAAAGAGTTAGGAGAGACAGATTGTCCATCTGCTGGTTTACTCCCCAGATGGCATTTAACTTACTAAAAAACAGTTTATCATAATTGCCAAAGCATTGGAGCACCAAGATGTCATCCTTTGGCAGGTGAGTGGAATTCACCAAGTGCTGACAAGAAACGTGCCGTTGTGGGGCCGGCTCTGTGGCGTAGCGGCAGGGCCGACATCCCATCCGGCTGCTCCACTTCTGATCCAGCTCTCTGCTATGGCTGGGAAAGTAGTGTAGGATGGCCTAAGTGCCCGGGCTCCTGCACCTGTGTGGGAGATCCGGAAGAAGCTCCTGGCTCCTGGCTTTGGATTGGCCCAGCTCTGGCCAATGCAGCCATTTGGGGAGTGAACCAGTGGATGGAAGACTGTCGCTCCCCCTCTTCGTGGAGGAGCAACACAGGACCCTGCGCTGTTCTTTCGTCTGCTCGGCCCTCCCCGGGTTTGCTGCTGGTTCTTCCCGGGTTGGCTACTATCCCTTCCACCTCCGTGGAAGGGCAGTTCCCCCTGGCCACATTCCCCACTTCCGCAGGGGAGCGGCACACCGCCGGTCGGCTTTCTCGGGGGCTACACAGGTTCCCTTAGATGTTCCCCATAGATGTTCCTGGTGCATGCCGTCTCTCTCCTCCTTTATAGTCCTCCTCCGCCAATCCCAACTCGGCTGAGTACGCTGCTCTCCAATCAGGAGCAAGTCCTACAGTTAATTGGTTGAACTGGAGGCAGCTGTGCGGAAGCTGTTTACTTCTCTCCCAACGCCACATTGTGGGAGAGCAGATGCATAGAATAAGTCCTAATTCGAGCAACTTAGTCTAGTCCGGATTGCTCCCCACAGATCCCCCTTTCTTTTTATTTTTTGGCGTTGATACGCGCCTGTCTTCGGTGTCCCGCAGCACACACTCTGCTGTACTTGCTAGAGTTGCCACAGGCTCTTACAAGTCCTATCAATCAGGAAAACCGAATCCGGGTCCTCTCTTCGCCATTGTGAGGAGGTTTTTAGGCGCTGATGCGTGCGTTTGTTCGGTGCCCTGCAGCGCATGCTCTGCTCTGCTAGAACTGCCTGCAGGTGTTTACAAAACCTATCAGGCAAACCGAATCCAAGCCTTCTCATTGCCGTATTGTGGGGGAGACTTATTAGTGTTGGTTCGTGCCTATCTTCGGTGACCTGCAGCTCATACTCTGGTCGAGCTTTGCTGGCGCTTACCGCCTTAAATCAGGCAGACCGAATCCAAGCCTCCTAATTGTTGCATTGTGGGGAAGCTTTACTGATGTTAATTCGTGCCTGTCTTCGGTGACCTGCGGCTAGCCGCCCAGGTACTCATCGCCTCACTAATCGGGCAGACCGAATCCAAGCCTTCTAATTGGCATGTTGAGGGGAGGCCTTATTTTTCTCTATTTCTCTATCTCCGGGCATTTCTATTTCTCCCATTTTACTTCTGTCTGCCAACATTCCTATTTCTCTTTTACTTCTAAACTTCTGTTTCTCTTATCCCCGCAGCTTTCCGGCACCTCGCCCCGCCGGCGGGTTCCCGGCTCTGCGCCGCTTCAGCCCGCGCGCCTCTCTCATCTGCGCAGCTTCCCGGCTTTGCGCGGCTCGGCTTTGCGCGCTCCGCGGTCTCCACGCTTAACCCTTTCGCGTCTGAACCACGGCCTACGCCAGCGTTCCCTATCTATTCACGCCCCGTGCTCTCTCTGCACGCGGCGGCTTCCGCGAGTAACACAGCGTAGCTTGCGTCTCCGCCACTAGGATTCAATCTAAGTTCCCCGGGCTAGCCTGGCGAATTCAACCCAGCGTACGTCTCCGCCCCACGATTTGGCTTCCCGTCCTTTGCTCCCCGGGCTAATCAGACGGATCCCAATCTGGCTTACGTCTCAGCTTCTGGTTTCAACTTTTCGCCCCCTATTCCCGGGCTAACTTGAGAACCCCAAAGTGGCTTTCGTTTCCGCCTCGGCCTGCCCCCCGCGGCTTCAATTTCCCTAACATTTTTCTCTACCCGGTATGTTTCCCCAAGCTTTCTTCCAACAATACTCCTCCCTCATTTCTCCTGGCCTCTCCCCACAGTCTGCATCCGAGTCTATTTGTTCTAGCTTTCACTTTCGCTTTCGACCTTAGAGATTTCTCCCAGCTTCCCCCCGTAGTCCGTATCCGAGTCTATGCCTAGGCTTTCAATAGCTTCTTCTGGCTCCTTTTTCGTCCGGCTTTTCCCTAGGCTGTTTCGAGTCTATGCCTAGGCTTTCAATAGCTTCTTCCGGCACCCTTTTCGTCCGGCTTTTCCCTAGGCTGTTTGCTAGTCTCTCTCTGGTATTTTCCTGCTTCTTCCCGTTTCTTCCCTCCTAAGTTTGCTATCCGTCCTAGGTTTCCTATCCGAGTTAGGTTTCCTATCCGAGTCACGGCACCATTATGTCGCTCCCCCTCTTCATGGAGGAACGACACTAAACCCTGCCTAGGCTTCATATCCGAGTCACGGCACCATTATGTCGCTCCCCCTCTTCGTGGAGGAGCAACACAGGACCCTGCGCTGTTCTTTCGTCTGCTCGGCCCTCCCCGGGTTTGCTGCTGGTTCTTCCCGGGTTGGCTACTATCCCTTCCACCTCCGTGGAAGGGCAGTTCCCCCTGGCCACATTCCCCACTTCCGCAGGGGAGCGGCACACCGCCGGTCGGCTTTCTCGGGGGCTACACAGGTTCCCTTAGATGTTCCCCATAGATGTTCCTGGTGCATGCCGTCTCTCTCCTCCTTTATAGTCCTCCTCCGCCAATCCCAACTCGGCTGAGTACGCTGCTCTCCAATCAGGAGCAAGTCCTACAGTTAATTGGTTGAACTGGAGGCAGCTGTGCGGAAGCTGTTTACTTCTCTCCCAGCGCCATATTGTGGGAGAGCAGATGCATAGAATAAGTCCTAATTCGAGCAACTTAGTCTAGTCCGGATTGCTCCCCACAGAAGACCTCTACCTTTCTCTCTGTCTCTGCCTCTCTGTAACTCTGCTTTTCAAAATAAATCTAAAAAAAAGAAAGAAATGCACTATCATGCTTTAATGATAGCAGTGCTTTCTGTGGTAGTGGAGTTCACCATGGCTCACCACGGGTGGTCCTGGGCTCTTGCAAGAGTTCCCAGAGTCACGCATGCCTTCGACATGGGGTTTCTTTCTTTTTTATTTTTTAATTTTTTTAATTTTTTTATTTTTTGCTAGGCAGAGTTAGAGAGAGAGACAGAGAGAAAGGTCTTCCTTCCGTTGGTTCACTCCCCTAATGGCCGCCATGGCTGGCACCGTGCTGATCTGAAGCCAGGAGCCAGGTGTTTCTTCCTGGTCTCCCATGTGGGTGCAGGGACCCAAGCATTTGGGACATCCTCCTCTGCATTCCCGGGCCACAGCAGAGAGAGAGACTAGAAGAGGAGTAACCGGGACTAGTACCCGGTGTCCCAGCCGGGACTGGAACCTGGCGTGCCGGCACTGCAGGCAGAGGATTAGCCAGGGGAGCCACGGCGCCGTCCAACATGGGGTTTCTTTCATAGATCTCGCTGTTTGAGAACTGGCCCTGACGAATGCACACTCCATAGCTGACCGCTGTCACTGGGGCCAACACGGCCTTTCCTGGTGCACTGGTTTGGAAAAGGGGTGAGGATCTGGCGCTGCCTCTGCGCTCTGCCACAGGTCCTGCATCCAGGCTGAATCATGGACTGTTGCATCAAAAAAAGGTGCACTCAGCTCCTAACTGGCAGTAAAACCCTCAGCATCAGGGAGAGAATCAGAGCTTCTAAGTGAGAACTTGGTTTAGAAGGGACTGGCCCCTTTGACAAGCCAGCCCCCCCCCCCCTTTTTTAATTTCTCTCTTTGAAAGGCAGGGTGACAAAGTGGGGTTGGATTGTAGGGGGTAGATTGAGACAGAGACAGAGAGCTTCCATCCCCACTCTGTTTTTAAAGATTTATTTAGGCCGGTGCCGTAGCTCACTTGGCTAATCCTCTGCCTGCGGCACCAGCACCCCGGATTCTAGTCCCAGTTGGGGCACCTGGTACTAGTCCAGTTGCTCCTCTTCCAGGCCAGCTCTCTGCTGTGGCCCGGGAGGGCAGTGGAGGATGGCCCAAGTGCTTGGGTCCCTGCACCCCATGGGAGACCAGGAGGAAGTACCCGGCTCCTGGCTTTGGATTAGCACAGCACCGGCCGTGGTGGCCATTAGGGGAGTGAACCAACGGAAGGAAGATCTTTTTCTGTGTCTTTCTCTCTCACTAACTCTGCCTGGCAAAAAAAATAAAATAAAATAAAATAAAATAAATAAATAAATAAATAAAAATTATATACTTGCAGAGCAGAGTTACAGAGAGGCAGAGGCAGAGCGAGGTCTTCCATCCACTGGTTCACTCCCCAGACGACCACAAAGTCCAGAACTGTGCTGATCTGAAACCAAGAGCCTTCTCCGGGTCTCCCACGTGGGTGCAGGGGACTTAAGCCATTTTCCACGGCTCTCCCAGGCCATAGCAGGGAGTTGAATCAGAAGTGGAGCAGCCAGGACGTGAGCTGGTGCCCGTGTGGGAATGCCGGCACTGCAGGCACAGCTTTACCTCCTATGCCACAGCAGCCAGGTCTGGACCGGGACAGGCCAAAGCCTCGGGCTAAGGACTGTATCTGCGTCTCCCACATGGGTTGCAGGCACCCAAGAACTGGAGCCATCTTCTTTGCCTCCCCAGGTGCATTAGCGGGGAGCTGGATCAGGTGGAGCCCCAGGACTGTTGACTGTTGACTTGAAGCAGTGGCTTTGCCTGTTGCACCACAGCGCCAGCCCCGCCCCCAAAGCAGCTATGTTTTGATGTCTCTTTCTGTTCATGCTTTGTACTTATGACGGATTTAGATGAAACTTCCAAAGTATGTTTCCATTTGATTCTCCAAAAACCCTTTAAGAACATGTGCCCTTGTCCTCGTTGTTTGCAGCAGGGAACAGTTGAGCACGTCTCTGGGGCTCGGCCAGCTGAGCAGGCTGCAGTGGCACTTGGTGGTCCTCGTGCTCTCCCAGAGCTGCTGTTGTGCCCCAGGGGCAAGCGTCAGCTGGGGCAGAATGTGGGGTGTGTGGAGTCCTTGTGCAACACGGCTCTCGGGACGTGGGACTCAGTGTGCCAGTCTGTGTATGTATGGGCCCTTCCCGGGGCTGGAACAGGTGTGAGACAAAGATCAGGCTTCAGTTTGCAAAAGGCTTCCTTAAAAGCCAGCCTAGGTTGTTAGGGAAGCGACCCGGGTTGCCTTCCTCGTCCTGGCCATGGAAGGAAGCTCTCTTACTTGGTGAGTGGTGGTAAGAGCCTGCCCGGGCTGCTTGTTGCGGGAGGGACAGCATCTTTGTGAGCTGGGGTGGTGCTGTGCCCCGAGCAGGCGTTGGCTGCAGGCTGCTGCCTTGCTGGCTCGGCTCTGCAGGATCCCGGGTGAGATCACCTGTTGCTTAGTGCGGTCAGCCTCCACATTGCCGTTCCAGCTCCTGGGTGTTTGCGCTTGGGAGACTTGTAGAATATGCCGGAGGCTGACAACTTGAGGAGAACCAGTGGTGCTCCCAATAGACTGTCACATTAATTTTACTTTTTTTTTCCTTTTGAAGACTTTCATATAAATTCAGTAAAAGAAAACTGTAGAAGTCATCCGCCCTTTTAGCTCGGGAGCTGCCTTGCTTAGGGCCACACGCCTGGAAGTAGGGTGGGACCTGCTGGCTTTGTCCTTCTCTCTCTCCATTGTAGTGTGTTCACCCTCCACGTGTGTCGTCTTAAAGTCACAGAGCCGGACCCAGCGTGGGTGGCTGAGTAGCGGTGAGCGTGGCTGCTTCTGGTGTCCGTCACGTGTTGGTCTTTGTTTTCATGTTGCTGGAGGACTCGGGAAGGGTTCATTGTGGAGAGTTTTTAACATGTAACCCTTTGACACATTTTACAAATACTTTCTGGCATTTTGACTTTGTGGTTGTGGGTCTTTATCCCAGTAAGTGTATGTCCTCCTCCACTGCGCCAAGAGCAGGGAGCCCGGGAACTTGGCTGTGCCAAGAGTGAGGTCGGGAGCCCATCGTCCCTGCCTCTGTGGCCTGTGACCTCACATCACACGAGATGCCCTGCACCGTCTGCTCCTCTTGTGAGACAGTCACAGGGCCACACAGCTCACCGAGGGGTGGACGAGGGAACCGGCCACGCCACAGGAGCACCGGCGAGCCTCTTCCAAAGTTCTGTCTTCAAGTCATTCTTAACCTGTAAATCTCTCTCTGTTCTTTTCCTTCTGTCAGAGATCTGGATCTTTTTGTCTGCAGAATTGTTCTGCGTCCCAAATCTGATGTGAGCTGTATCTGTAATTTAGAGTTTTCTGTTAGCCTCAGTGAAGAATGCAAACAAGTGAAATTAATGTGCAGTGGATCTTATTTATTAACCATTGTGCCTCAGACGTGCGCATTCCATCAGGGATGAGAATGGATGCCCTGTCACCAGGGGCAGCTTTCCACTTTTCTGCTGTTCTGAGTCTTTGGCATCCAGACTGTTGGGGGGCACTGCTCTGGCATGCTGTCAGGCTGGGGGGTGTTTCTCGTGGGCGGGACCCAGTCCTGGTCCCTGATGTCTGCACGTGGGCAGTGGGAGCCGCAGGCTGGATGAAACTCGTCGTTTGGCTTCGCGGCTGGGAGTCGTGCCATCTGGCCGCTGTGCAGCCTTTCTTGTCGTGTGTTGTGCGCAGCGTGCTCCGCGACTCGCTGAAGTTGCAGGTGGGTGCCTTTGATCCCTCGTTCTCTCCTCTGACAAACACGGTCACGTGGTCACATGGGGAGACCAGTGTCTGGCTGCCAGTTTTCTAAATAGTGAGTTAATTTTCTCATAATCCTCAAAGGTTAGGGTTAGGGTTACTGAGTCATTTCATTTGTTACGGATTGAAATCATTTGGAATGTTGGGTTCATCACCATCACTGCCTTTCCTGAACTGAGTGAACGCCGTGCTCCTTGGGATGTTTGGTTCAACCTGGCCATCCCAGATAGCTGTCCCTCTCCTGCCAGAACCAGGACCCTCAGCGCTGAGCTCTAACAGTTCTAAGCCTACAGCGCCCAGACTGACGACCGGTACACCTCATCTGAGGCAGGAAGCTGTTACCAGGCCCTCCTGCCTCATGCACACGCGTCCCACTCTGTCCATCCCCCTCCCTGCAGAGCTCTGGCTGCTCGAGACGCGGTTATGATCATCCATGTGGCAGGTGCACCAGCAGCCTCAGGAACTGTCACACAACCACCAACAACGTCATTATTGAGAGCAGGGAACTTTTTTATTTTTTGTTTATTGCTTTTCCAAAAGTTTCTATCGGTCCCACTACTGTGGAGTCCATTTACAGTCACCTGTGGGGGCAGGTAAGCCGCGGCTTGGAGCGTCCGCATCCCATATCTGATGGTTGGTGCCAGTCCCCGCTGCTCTGCTCCAACCCACCCCCCTGCCGAGGTGCTGGGTGCAGCAGGTGACGGCCCAGGTGCTTGAGTTCCTGCCACATGCTTGGGTCTGAAGTCCTGTACAGTGCATGGTTCTGAGGTTACACACACAACATAGTTTGTTATAGAAGTTACCACTGTCGCGTCCTGTTCGCCTCGTTCCATCTGCAGTATATTAGTTGAGTGGGCTTTTGAAACTGCAGGGAAGCCACTGTCCCAAATGTCACAAACAAACTGTGTGATACTGTGCCAGCGCTGTGGCCTGTAGAGCTGGTATCCCATATGGTCATCGGTTCAAGTCCCGGCAGCTCCATTTTCTGATCTAGCTCTGCTATGGCTTGAGAAAGCAGCAGATGGCCCAAGTGCTTGGGCCCCTGCACCCATGTGGGAGACCCAGAAGAATCTTCTGGCTCCTGGCTTTGGATCAACACAGCTCCGGCCATTGTGGCCATCTGGGGAGTGAATGAGCAGATGAAAGACCTCTCTCTCTCTCCCTGCTTCTGCCTCTCTCTAACTCTGCCTTTCAAATAAATAATAAATCTTTAAAAAAAAAAAAAAAACTGCATGATACTCCTTCCCCCACCTGAACGTTTCTCTTGTTTTTTTTTGCTTTCCTTTTTCTTTTTTAAAAAGAGCTTCGGAAGTAATCATAGATGCACAGGAAATCCCCAAATGCAGTCCTGTGTACTTTCCCCCTAGTGTCTCTCGTAGTAACTGGAACAGGAACAAGAGGGGCTGAGGGCTGGATGGTACCCTTGGGCATACCCTCTGCTGTCCTCTCCCAGCCCTGCCTTCCTCGTCAGCGTGTGGTTTGTCACTGGGGACACACAGGCTGTGTCCTCTGGAGGTGGGCACCCGCAGAGACGCCTGCCAGAGTGCTGCCGTGTCGAGAGTTCACAACTCACAGCTGTGGAACCCAGCTGTTGAGGCTTTATTTTTTATCTATCTATTTTTTGAAAAGTATTGGAGAGGCAGAGAGAGTGGAGCGCCTCTATCTGTTGGTTCACGTTCCAGATACCCACAGCACTGGAGACCTAGGATGGGGCCAGAGGCTCCGGTGTGGGTGACAGGAGCCCAGTCACTGGAGTCAAGAGCCAGAGCCGGGAGTGAAGTCCAGGCACTATGACGTAGCAGTGGGTGTCCATCACTCAGCCACACACCCGCCCCCCGTACCACTGGAGGATTTTTCCTTGTCTTGTCTATCGTAGGCAGAGCTTCTGTAAGTGTTCCTCTGTGAACATAAGATGTCTTTTTCTGGCCTAAATGCCATCGTGTGCACCTGTTGAGTTGTATGTCCAGGGCCCGCTGAAAACCACGATAACACCAAGTAACTCTGAAAATGGCTGGGGCTGGGCAGCCTGGAGCTTCAGCTGGGTCTCTCATGGGTGCAGAGGCCCAAGCACTTGGGCCACCTTTGCTGCTTTCCAGGTGCATTGGCAGGGATCTGGATCAGAAGTGGAATAGCCAGGACTTGAACCAGTGCGCATGTGGGATGTCGGCACTGCAGGTGGAGGTTTAACCTCCTTTGCCACAGCGCCGGCCCCAGTCACACAGCTTTTAGAGGCCTGCACTCTCACCTGCATTTGGTGTCGTCATGGTTTTCTTTTTCTTTTATTTATTTGAAAGGCAGAGTTACAGAGAGAGGGAGAGAGAGATGATCCAGTCACTGGTTTACTTCCCAAACGGCTGCAACGGCTATGCCTTGGCCAGGCTAAAGCCAGGAGCCAGGTGCTTCTTCCTGGTCTCCCACGCGGGTGCAGGGCCCTCTCTGCTTCCTGCACTTAGAGCGTCCTGTGTGCTCTGTGCATAGGATAGGATTACGCGCAGTGCCGAGCAGTCCTGGGGTGCTCCCTCCTGCCCTCCAGGTCGCCCCTTCCTGGAGCCAGGGCCACTGCAGGAGGCCCCATGCTACAGCAAGGCCGGCAGTCTCAGCCTGAGTCCTCTCACTTCTTCATCTGTATTCATTGTGAAATACAATCTGATCCCTACGCAAGCCCCTGTGAAACCAAGACTTAGAACCCCCAGTCCCAGTGCCGTGCCCCACCCCGGCCACACTGTGCAGACTTGTCACGGGAGCACTGTCGGTGTAGAAGGCGTCGTCCTGGTGCTGCTGTGCAGCCTTCTGTTAGGAGTGCTGCTTCTGGGCGCGGTTGGTCTTGTCCTCGGAGGATCAGGATCGCCTGTTGGGGAATGTGTATCAGTTCTCTTTGCTTGGAGTCTTCACCAGCACTCGGTACCTTGTTGTGGCTTTAGCTTGCATTTCTTTGAATACTGATGGAATTGAGAACCTTTTCATCCACCCTTCAGATTTCCTTGAGTGTCTCGTGTCCATTCCGTGTTAGAGGGTTTCTCTTTTGCTTACTGGTGTGCGGGAGCTTTTCATGTACTCTGAGCAAATGCTGTCCTCCTTTGAGGGGCCTTCAGTGAGCAGACCTCCACTGGGGACAGGGCCGAGCTCTCAGACTCGCAGTCCTGGTGGTTTTCACCTGGTGCTTGAAAAGCTGTGGAGGTCGTGCAGATCTGTTCCTGCTTCATGGCTGTGCCTTTTACACGTGGGGTTAGGGTCTCCCTGCAGCGGACTCCTGGCCAGGCGCAGGCAGGGTCGCCAGCTGAGCAGTGGCATATGCAGGCACAGGTTGGTACCTCCTGTGGGTGAAGGGCCGTCTCTCTTGAGTGTGTTTCCCTGTTTGTGTCCCGTCCCCCCCCCCCCCCCCCCCGAAAGAGAAGCAGAGACACAGACAGACACACACACTGACTGCATCCACTGGCTGGCTACACAAATGCCTGCCAACAGCCAGGGGTAGGCGGGCTGAAGCCAGAGCCTGGGAGTAGAATTGGGAACCCAGGTGCATATGGGACGCGGGCTTCCCTGGTGGGGTGGCAGCCACTGCACCAGACACGGGGCCCACGCATGTTCCGCTTATCTCAGCCTTTTTCTTTTAATTTTAAGTGTCTTTTTGGAACTTTTATTTTTTTTAAAACTAGTTGTTTGATGGCTGCTCACCCTTCTCGGCCAGGGTGGGGCTCTACCCAGTTGTCCTTGCTGGGGGAACCAGTTCCCCCAGACACCCTAGCGAGGGCGAGAGGGTAGGGGGCGCGGCGCAGCTTTCCCAGGAGAAGCCCAGTGCGTGGATGTGCTGAGTCTTAATTTACAGTAACAGAAATCCAACGGAGACTTCATTTAGAGATTACAAAGTATTATGTCCAGATTTTTACTGGAAAATATTTTACAAAAGAAATCAGTAATTTAGTGTGTAGAGGGACACTGTTTGAAACACTTGCAAATCTCTATTACGTGGTTTAACTAAAAGCAGCTGAATACTTGTGTGTGTTTTTTGCATTCCGCCTGCTACATTCAGCTGACCCCACACAGGTGACCTAGTGTGGAAGGGAGGCATGTTTTGTCTCCTTCTCAGGAGACAGCAGGTGTTTGTGGTGGTAGTAGCAGTGTGGGATGCCCTGTGCTCCCCAGTCTGTTCTGCCAGTGGTTGGCCTCACTCCGACGGGCTGTTTGACTTCCTGTTGCTCATCTGGAAATGATCCTAGGTGGTGATCAGAACCAGCACCTCGATGCCACCTCTGACCTCATGAAATGTCTTCAGGTGTCAGGATGTCCCGTGTGCTCCAGAGTTCAGCTGTTTACTTGACGGCTTTATGTGAGATTTTATTGGTGGCAAGACTGCTGTCAGCTTTCTTTGAAATCACAATCTTGCTGTGTATCATCATTGAAAGGAGGGGATAGAGAGATATTGATTGATTGATTGATTGATCTTACACCAAATGCCTAAAACAGTCAGTGCTATGGAGCCAGGAACCAGAACTGCGTCTGAGGGTCTCATGTGGCTGGCAGGGGCCCGAGTGGTTGGGCCAGTCCTCTGCTGTCTCCCATGCACATTAACAGGCAGTTGGGTCAGAAGTGGAGCGGCTGGGACCGGCCCCTCCACTCCAGTACGGGCTGCAGGTGTCCCCGGCAGCAGCGTTCCCTGCTGACCACACGACTGCCACGCTGTGCCCACGTGAGGACTTGGAGCTGGCATCATTGTGACCAGACATTCCCTCTGCAGTGAAACATGAGTAGGCTGTCAGCGACTCAGCGTGGTGATCTCTGTGTGATGCAGTGTGCAGACCCCACACCCTGGGACGCAGGGGACTGGCGAACCTGCAGGTTGTGCTGTGCGGGAGTTGCTGGAGCCCAGCCTGCGGCAGCCTGTGGAGATGGGCCTCCGTTCTCCATGCTGTGCGGCTCCTGCAGCTCTGCCGCATGGAGAGGAAAGGGCAGGGCTGGGGGCTTGACCCCGGGCACCTGTAGGTGACACTGGACAGGTTCACTGTTGTGCCCTCAGAATGAGGGCAATGGCTAAAGACCTTGCCTCCTGCTGCATGTCACCTGCAGTGCCCACCAACACTGGAAAGGGCAGGTGGCATCTTGGTGTTGACCTCACATGTGCCCCGACCCCGACAGTGAGGAGCCAGCGCATGCTCCCGTGCAGCTTCACCCGGGGCCACTGCACTGAAGTCGCACATTGTCGTGCACTCAGGTGTTGAAATGATTGAGCCCAGCTGGGCTCAGCCTGGCCCGGGGCGCGTTGCAGCTGTTTCTTCAGACCTGTCTTCTCTGCACTGCCCCGGGAGTCTGCAGTGTGGGGAGGCTTCTGATGCCACGGAGCCCCCCTGCCCGGGGAAGGCCACGGGCTGGGCTTCGCATGGTTCATTTCTGCTCTCTGGGCCTTAGCCTCTCTGTTTACAGGAGCAGACCCTGCAGTGTTCTCTCATCCTGGCTTTCCAGAATCTGCCCAGACAAGACTTGTGTGCAGTTCTTGGTCTCTCTTTTGCAGCACCCTGGGTTTCTTTGGTGGCCCCATCTCCTCCTGAGCCTCACAGGTGGACTGGGTGAGGATTTCTCAAGGTCACTGAACAGTGCAGCCTGTACCTGGGCTCTGTGTGGACTGAGGGCTCCACCTCCTCTGGTTGCAGCTCAGTTGGACGAGGAGGCCTGAATGACTACCAGGGGCTTCCTTGGCTATTGGTGTCTGTGGGCAGCCGGGGCTCCTGTGTCCAGTCCCACTTCAACTTCCATTCCAGTGCTGTGTCAGCAGGGCTGGGACCGCCTCCCCGTAGACACTGCCCCCATCAGCAGGGCTGGGACCACCTCCCCATAGACACCGCCCCCAAGGGAAGTGCCACAATGCCACATGCCTTTCCTTCTGAGATTCTGCCCAAGACTCCTCCTTGCTGGAGCCTCTTTCCCCTTTGCCGTTAGGAAGTGCCCTTGGTGTGTTTCTGTGTCTTTTAAGAGGAGAGTGCCCTGGGGTGCCATGGTTTGCAGCCGTGGTCTGTGGGCCTGGGGGTGAGGGTCTCTGAAGTGTCTATAGAGAGGAAGGGGCCCCTGCCTTGCACCTGTCTCCAGGGCTGCCGCCCCTGCCCTGCGTCTGCTCCACACAGGAAATAGGGTGTGCAGCAGCCTCTTGGACGGCAGGGAGCTTGGCCAGCCGCCTGCACCGTGAGAAGCGCGGGCCCTGGATTCTCCTCCGTTCCTGGGGGCTGGCGGAAACACGCCTCTGCTCTGTCGGAATGTGTTTCAGCCCTTCACTGTTTCTTCCTACCAGTTCTAAGGACGGGCATTGCTGTTAGAAGTTTTGTTTTGTTCTTGGCCGTTGGTGTGCAGGACAGGGTGTTAGCTCAATGCAGATTCGGTGCTGAAGGGCTGCCACACCTCTGTGGATGGCACAGGCCCAGCAGCCACCTCCAAGGCCCTGTCCCTGCTCTACCAACGGCAGGGACACGGACCCTCCCTCTCCCTGTGGTCTCCTGCTGTTGTCACCTTGAGAAGCAGGGAGTGATGACCGGGCCTCCTGTTTCAGGTCTGGCCTTGAGGGAGACTCTGGGAACACGCTGTGCTGGGCTGTGCTGGGCTGTGCTGGGCTGGGCTGGGCTGGGCTGGGCTGGGTGGGGCTGGGCTGGGCGGGGCAGGTGGGCGGGAGGTGGAGCTGTGGGCACCTCCACTCAAGTGCCCACACACCCTTTATTATTTTTTTTTTTAAAGATTTATTTATTTGAAAGTTACAGAGAGAGAGATCTTCCATCTGCTGGTTTATTCCCCAGATGGCTACAAGGGCCAGAGCTGGGCCAGGCTGAAGCGAGGAGCAAGGAGCTTCTTCCACGTCTCCCATGTGGTGGCAGGGGCCCAAGAACTTGAGGCATCGTCTGCTTTCCCAAGCCATTTAGCAGGGTGCTGGGTTGGAAGCGGAGCAGCCTAAACTCAAACTGGCGCCCATACGAGATGCTGGTGGCCCCAGCACAGGCGCATCTTGAAGTGCAGAGAGGGTCCTGGTGTTTTCCTAGACTGACCTGACAGCATTTTCCACATTTGAACGCTGCAGTCCTTAGGGATTGATTGTGACCTTGTCGGTGTGGGGACATGTGCCCTGCAGGTGGGCCCAGGGCTCCTTGTTAGCCCTTGGAACAGGTGCTTCTCTGGCCCCACAGATGCAGGTTTCCCTGGTGGCCACCACCTGGAGCTTCCACTTTATGTGTGGAGAGATCCAAGCAGGGCCAGCCCCTCCCTGGCCACCAGGTGACAGTGGGTCCCTTCGCTGGCTGCAGGCAGCTCTCTGTTCCCGTCTGCTTGTGAAGTCACCTTTAAGAGGAGTAGCCGTGTCGCCTGACCAGGGAGACTGTGTCCCTGGGCTCCTGCCCCAGGGTTTGATTTGATGGTGGTGATCAGAAAGCCTCGGAGGCCAGCCCAAGACAGCTTCACAACTCTCCACCAGAAGGAACCTTGGCCCCTTTCCATGTTTAGCAGTGAAATGCTCAGCTCCGAACAGGGAGACTTAGGGCTCACAGCAGTCCTACCCTCTAAAACAAACATCCTGTAAGACACAGATTACTGCCTCCTCACGGGCCCTGTCCCTGCTGGAGCACAGGCTGGGGTGCGGCCACAAGGACCTGGGACAGCACCATCGGCGGCTTCCTGAGGGGCTGAGATGGACAAGGACTAACGTGTAGCCTAGCCTCTATTCCTGGTCAGTCGGCTGTTCAGAAAAAGCTGTGGCATGAGCCATGGTCCTGTGGCCTGGGTTCCTGAGAGGTCAGGAGAGGGCCAGATGGCCATGTGTCCAAGTTGCCAGCCAGAAACCTCACCGTGCTGGCCTTCCACAGTCTGAGTTCTGTGCTTGGATGTCAAGAGGCCAAGTCCACCTTGCTGCCAGTGACTGGGGACCCTCAGGTCTGCAGTGTGAGGCCCTGCAGGAGCCAGAGCCAAAGTCCTGGGAGTGACACGGCCTGCACAGTGTCCACTGTCACTGTGAAGGCGGGAGGGCACAGCAGAACACTTGGGCGGTACCGCTAAGCCACCAGGAGTTGACAGTGACACCTGCCTGTGGTGGGTGATGCCTGCCTTCATTTCCTGGGCAAGTCCTCAGATCCCTGGCGCTTTGTGGGGAGGTCAGCGAGGATGTGCCTTAAGGACAACAGCCTTTTCAAAACAAGTGCAGTCGCAGCGCTGTTGGCCAGCTCCCAGTGTGTGGACTGCTTCTCTTGCAGTGAAGTGTGCTTGGTAGACACCTCGTACCTCGCCAGTTGATCTCACAAAAGAAGCAGTGGTGTTTCTGTTGGTGAGCAAGGCGCAGCTGCAGGCGATGGAAATGGTAGTTGCTGGCCTTCTGGGACTCGCACTGTGCTCCCCCAAGGGCAGCAGCAATGACGGCAAGGTGCTGACGCTCCCTGGGCTCGGCCTGTGTCTCGGAGTGGCCATGGCTGTGGCGGAGCTCACCCAGTCCTGCCAGTTGGCCCCTGTGCTTCCTCTTGTGGAGTTGGGGTGCAGTTGGTCTGTAAGTCAGCCGTGCTCTCCTCTCGCTGTTCTGGGCCATTGCTCTGCCCACGCAGGAAGAGGAGTCTGGTTCTCCACTGAACACGGGGCTCAGAACCGTCCTTGACCAGAGCCCTAGTGTGGACACCTGGGCACAGGAAGCACAGCCAGATGCTGCAGGACTGCAGGACAGGCCGTGGGCTCTGCTGGCCTAGACAGAGCCTGTGCGCCTCTGAGGTACGCCTTTGTCCAGTTATCCATCCTGAGAGCAGGCAGGCTGGGATTTTAAAAACCTTCTACTGCTGCAGGCCAGCGCCGCGGCTCACTAGGCTAATCCCCCGCCTGTGGCGCCGGCGCCCTGGATTCTAGTCCCGGTCGGGGCGCTGGGTACTAGTCCCGGTTGCCCCTCTTCCAGGCCAGCTCTCTGCTGTGGCCGGGGAGTGCAGTGGAGGATGGCCCAAGTGCTTGGGCCCCGCACCAGCATGAGAGACCAGGAGAAGCACCTGGCTCCTGGCTTCGGATCAGCGCAGCGCGCTGGCCACAGCGGCCATTGGGGGGCTGAACCAACGGAAAAGGGAGACTTTTCTCTCTTTCTTTCTCTCACTGTCTAACTCTGCCTGTCAAAAAGAAAAAAACCTTGTGAAGCAGGGCCTGCTGGCTCCTAGACAGCTGTGAGTCTGACAGCTGGCCCTGGGCATGGTGCCGAGTTGTCTGTCTCTCCAGGCTGTGACTTGCAGCTCTGGGGTGGAGTCTAGAGTCCAGAGTTTGAGTAGGCAGGCAGGTGCCCTGTCTGGGAGCGCTGGGGCAGGAAGGCGGTGCCGAGGGAGAGCCGCAGCCTCCCCTTCTCCCCAGGGTGAGCCAGCTGTGTCCTTAACGCCAGAAACGGAGCACAGCGATGCTTGTTCCAGTACACTACTCTGGCGGGACCTCGGGGGTGCCGTGAAGAAGTCCGCAGAGGAGTGGCGGGTGGATGGGCAGTGTGTCCTGAGCGCAGGGCTGTCTGAGGGAGGCACGGGACGTGGGTGAGTCGGTCACAGTGCAGCACAGGGCACATGGCTGATGGGAAGGAGGACCTGAAGCCGTGCGCTGGGGTGGTTTCTAGAAGGTGCCTTCCTGCTGTCAGCAGGGTGTAGCCGTCGTCTCTCTGCCTCTGGGAAGAGCCCTTGGGGAGGGATGTCCCAAGCCAGTGCTTCTGGCCAAGGCCCACTTGGGGTGCGGCGGCTCTGGCCCCCTGCGCACAGCCGCAGCCGCGGCCCCTCTCAGACCTGGGCAGCTCAGCGTGAAGTCGGCTGGGCTCTGGCTGCCTCTTGGTACGGTGGAGTCTGACCTCTGTGTCCTTTCTTGAAGCAGACGGTCGACGACGAAGCGATAGCAGCATAAATGACGGCCACGTGAGGGAGCAGAACGATGCCCAAGGGTGGGTGTTCTAGAACACCACAGCAGGAAGACTTCGCTCTCCGCAGCGACATGGTGGAGAAACAACCTGGGAAGAAGGTAATGTGCGCGCCTGCCGCCGCGGGCCCCCGTGCGTGGTGTTCAGACCCAGGCTGTGGGCTGGCAGTGCCCACCTTCCCCATGGCTCCTGGTCAGCCAGAGCAAGTGGCTGTGAGGGGGGGCTCTCTACACGTGGGCTTGCTTCCTCCTAACGGTGGTGGTTGCGACTTGGGAACCGAAGTCGAGCTTTCACTAACAGGTGTGTGTATAGACAGTGCTCTCGGCTGCAGCCTGCCTTTGGCTGCACACCTCCAGCCCCAGAACCGCAGGACTTGTGCCACGTGTCAGTGGACCCTTCAGGCCGCCAGACGCTTCTCTGCACTTCCGTGTCCCGACGGCAAGCACTGCTGGGGAATTTTACTCCAAATGTGAGCAGGAAAAGAAGACGTAAATCCAAACCACTGTGTTTTATCGAGAGCTGTTAAGACTGGATTCTGGGGTGCGTGCTTCCTGTCCTGTAGTACAGGGTGGAGGTGGAGGGGGAGGGCACAGTTCTGAGGTGTGCATTTCCTGTGTGTGTGTGATGCGGTTCTGGGCTCTGTACTTTCTGTTCTGCAGTATGGGGTAAGGGTGGAGGACATGGTTCTGGGGTGCGCACTTCCTGTACTGCAGTGTGGGGTCGGGGTGTATGTGACACAATTCTGGGCTATGCACTTCCTGTCCAGTGTGTGTGAGGTCTGGAGGACACGATTCTGGGGTGCACACTTCCTGTCCTGCAGTGTGGGTGGGGTCTGGTGGTTACGATTCTGGGGTGTATACTTCCTGTCCTGCAGTGTAGCGTGGGAGTGTGTGTTACACAGTCCTGGGTTGCGAGCTTGCTGCCCTGCAGTGCCAGGTTGGATCTGGTGAGAATGAATTTGGAATCAGAACAAGGTTCAGGTTCAGTGTGTGTCATGTGTTGGCTTTGTGACTGTCGGTCCTGAGTTCAGTTCCGCAGTCTTCAGCAGGACGGGAGCATCTCGGGGTTAGTGATGGTGAGATGCTTGTGTGCCCACACACTGGCAGGTTCCTGTTACGGAGTCCTGACGGTCCACCCAGCTGTCCCTGTACAACTGCTGCTGGGTAGACCAACTCCAGCTCCGAGCCCTGGCCCTCTATTCCAGCACTTGGTTGGGAGAGAGGGTCAGGATGGTCCACCCCTGTGTGTCCGGGCCCTCCTGCTTTGTTGACTCGTCTGTCTTTGATCTAACTGGGTTTGGAGCGGTCCCAGGTTAGCAGGTGTTGCGTGTGTGAGAATTGACAGTCATTTGGCTGCTGTGGTTCTGGGTGAGCGTGCCCAGCTGCTGTTGAGGCAGAACAAGTAGAAGTACCTGTGCCTCTGAACCACGCTCCTGGTGTGGGCGCCACCGGGGCAGGCCGAGGCTGAGGCCGAGTCCTGCGGGGGCCAGCACCACGACCCTCTGAGCCTCAGTGAGGAGGTGGAGGGGAGACTGCAGCAGGGGCCCTGGGACTGGCAGACGGGAATGGGACCGCGCTTGCTGGTAAGTCCCGCCCCTTGGCACTGAGACGCTGAGGCCCTGAAGTACCTGGACAGATTCACACAGATAGGTCAAGGTACCCTTGGTCAAGCCGTGGTGTTCTGGTCTGCGTAAGAGTTTCCATGCAACAGAATTGGGTGGTTGTCAGCAAGGCACCAGGAGACCCCGCCCCACTCCTCCTCCTGCGGTGAGGCTTCTGCAGTGCTGCACCTGCGGGCTGGAGGGCCTCCCAGCTGAGGCTGGCCCTGCAAACGGCACCCGGAGCTCAGTGCCTGTGGCCAGTTGTGTCAGGAGTGAGCTGTGGCCAGGAGCGCACTCCACCTCCCGCCACAGTGCTGCTGGCTGCGTCGGCCTCAGCTTCCTCGCCTCACTGGCTGTGGACCCTGCACATGCCGCACTCTCTGGAGGTGCACCCCTGTGTGCTCTGTGGAGATGCACCCCTGTGTGCTCTCTCTGTGGAGGTGCACCCCTGTGTGCTCTCTCTGTGGAGGTGCACCCCTGTGTGCTCTCTCTGTGGAGGTGCACCCCTGTGTGCTCTCTGTGGAGGTACACCCCTGTGTGCTCTCTCTGTGGAGGTGCACCCCTGTGTGCTCTCTGTGGAGGTGCACCCCTGTGCGCTCTCTGTGCAGGTGCACCCCTGTGCGCTCTCTGTGGAGGTGCACCCCTGTGCGCTCTCTGTGCAGGTGCACCCCTGTGCGCTCTCTGTGGAAGTGCACTCCTGTGTGCTCTCTGTGGAGATGCACCCCTGTGCTCCTGGCTCAGCTGTCTTCCTGGGCTGCAGCTCCTCTCACTGCCTTTACAGGCTGGGGTTTGCTTCATTGCCCAGAGAGGGGCTGAGCCCTGGAAGCCCTGGGGCGTGGTGTTGCACCCTGGCTGGGTGGGTCACACTTAGGTCTGCGTGTTTGACCCCAGCAGCACTGTAGAGGTCAAGGCCACTCTTGTGCCTGGCATGTGTCAGGCATACTTGTGTCATGCCCTTGGGGAGCTGCTGGTGGCGTTCCAGAGCTGTAGCTGTGGACGGATGGACGAGGGTGGCCTGCACTTCCCCAGGGACTCGGCAGTGGGGAGAGTGGTGAGCACCTGCCCTGGGAAGAGGAACCCGCAGCTGTCAAGCTGGCGATACAGGCATTAACTCTTCTTCCCAGGTGGCCAGTTGTGACAATGATGGTGCAAAAAGCGGTCCTCACGCACGGTCTCAGGGTCTTAAAGAGCGGCTAGGCTGGGCCTGAGTGAAGCCTGCAGCCGAAGCATATTCTAGACTGCTGCGGCTGTTCTCTTGTTGAAACACAAAGGAGACTGAGTGAGCGTAGCTGGTGCTGCTGTCGTGGGGTGAGCTGTGTCTACGGAGGCATAGATGGTAATGTAGGGGTGTCCTGCTTGCTCTTAAGAACTCATTCATTCATTCGAAAGGCAAAGCATTAGAGAGAGAGAGGGAGGGCTTGTATCCACTGGTTGGCTTGCCAAATGACCGCACCAGCCAGGGCAGGGCCAGGCCAAAGCCAGGAGCTTGGAACAACATCTGGGTCTCCGTGTGGGTGGTGGGGCCCCAAGCACTTGGGTCATCCGCTGCTGCCTCCCCAGGTACAATAGCAAGAAGTCGGATTTTAAGCAGAGCAGCTAGAACTTGGGTGGTGCTCCAGTATGAGATGCTGGTACATCGCAGATGGCCGCGTACCCTGTGCGCCACGATGCTAGCGTCCTATTTTCTTATAAACTGTGCAAGAGAACATCTGACAGCACTGAAGTGCTGTGCCCAAGTGACGCTGTCTTGGCCTGGGTTGCCACCAGCATGGGAAGCTGGGAGGATGCCCCGATGCTGTCGGTGCCCCTGTCCTTGGGATGCAGGCTTCCCTAGTGGCAGAGCTCAGGAACACGGGGTGCTGCTGCCCACGATGGCCGCTCACGATGTGTCTGCTTAGTTTTTCGTCATGAACTCCATTTTCCGCAGGTGCATTTGCATGTGATACAGAGCAGCCTGTTTTCAGATTTTCCTCACGGAGCCTTGATCTGAGAGCTTGGTGATGAGGCTGCAGGCGATTGCAGGGAGCACCCCAGCACCACGTGTACCTGCTGTTTACCCCTGCCCTTTGCCGCGGGGGTCTGACCCCTCCCTGTCAGCTCCGCAGACTCCTGCAGCGCCTCCTGCAGCCTGCGAGCCTGAGCCAGTGGCCCCTGAGCCACCTGCCTCTCTCAAGACCGGGTCCTTCTGGTTTGGGAACTACATGTGCACTGTGTCACCACAATGCGGAGAGGCTACTGGTGCCCTCACGCCCCCTGAAGCCAGTCTGCAGAGGTGGCTGGGTCAGAGCCACCAGTGGGGCTGTGAGCTCGCCAGCCGCCCTCATCTAACAGGGCAGCTTCAGAGGTGGCCTCCATTTGGAAGCTCAAAGGGTTGTGGCTGGTGTGGTCTTGGATGCTCTGCCCCATCTGGTGGTTCCGTGCAGGCCTCGCTAAGCTCTGTGCAGAGTGGCAGGCCACAGGCCCACCCTCCTCCCACTGCTGCAGGCGTTCTGGAGTGAGCATCTGCTCGTCTTGGCTCTCAGACGCCCTTCAGCGCAGCAGCAGAGGCCACGTTCGCTTGAGGGTCTCTCTGTCTCTTGCTGGGGCAGAGAAGGAAGCACAAATGGCCGGGCCCGGCATCCTCTCTTCCCAAGCCAGCGTGGGGGCCTGCCATCCGCAGGCTGCCGAGAGCTCCGCGGCCCTGCTTCCTGACCCATGCAACCTCTCCGACCACCGAGTGTACGAGGAGTGGGACGTGCCACCCTCCGACTGCGCGCTTGCTGTTGTCAGAGTCTGACGTCCCCTCCGGGCTTCGCCATGTGACTGAGTGCCTGGCTCAAGTCACGCCGTCAAGTCCGAGTCCTGTGTTGTGACTCCTTCCCCGCATTCCTTCCCGGTTTTAATTACTACAGTAAGCCAGAGCCTCTCACTGAGGAAGAGAACAAGGTTAAGACGATCCTCGTGACCCGGGCCTTGTCTGCTGGGGCTGCTGCCTGCCCCTCACTGGCTGCCCTCAAGTGTGTGTTGCCTTCATAATCCCCAATTTTTCTTCATTCTTGTTTAACCTCCCTGGAATTCCAGTCTGTTTGCTTTTAAGTTTTGTAATTTTAGTTCTTAGATGCAGGTCTGTGACTCATTTCTAGTTCGCTTTTGCATAGCGTGTGATGGAGGGGAGAAGGCCACTTTGTGTGCAGGGACAGCTGGGGTCAGCTGTTCACCAGCACGGCACTGACACCACACTGGAGGGCACGGAAGCTTCACCACTACCCCTTGTGAACACAGGCCTAAAATGGTAACGAGTTTTGGTAAATTGAATTTGTTGGTGTAAGGGTGGTATATCATGACCAAATGGAGTTTGTACCAAGAATTGAAGGCAGATTTAATATCCGCAGTCCATCAGCTCAGCTCGTCGTATTGATAAATTACAGAAAGAAAGCTGGGCGATCCTCTCAGTTGAGCAGCAGAAGCATCTCCGGATGCAGGCCCCCCCCCCCCCCCCGAGTGGGAGTGGACGGGGATTTCTCCGCCTGATGCAGAGAGCTGGGAGGAGCCTCGAGTTCGTTCCGGACTCAGGACCGCAACGCTGGATCTTTGCCACCTGACTTTGGAAACAAGGCAGAGAGCTGCCTGCTGTCGCCAGTGCTGTCAGCGTGTCCTGCAGCTGTGACCAGCACGGCCTCACAGATGGGGAAGGAGGGGCGGCACTACCTTCATCGACAGGCCCAAGAACTATGCGGGGAGCCCTGAGAGTGAGTTCCCATTGGCTGCAGTGCAAAGCCAGTATGCACGATTGGCATTTTAAAATGCATTTACAGTAGCATCAGAAATGCGGATTTTGGGGCCAGCGTTGTGGTATAGCAGGTTAAGCCTCTGCCTGTGATGCTGGCATCCCATATGGTGCAGTTAGACTCAGCTGCTCCACTGACGATCCAGGTCCCTGCTAATGGCCTGGGAAAAGCAATGGAAGATACCCAAGTGTTGGACCCCTGCAACTCCTCTGGGAGACCCAGAAGAAATTCCAGGCTCCTGGCTTTGGCCTGGCCCAGCTCTGGCCGTGTGGGGAGTGAAGCAGCAGATGGAAGACCTCTTTCTCTCCTTTGCCCTTTTTGTTTCTGTAACTGTACCTTACAAATAAATAAAATAAATATTCTGAAAAAATGGTTTAACTTCTTGATGAACTCTAAATGCACATCACAGCTTCTATTTTGTTTTAGAACCAGAGCCTGTCTCTGTGCAGATGAAATGACACTGTGCTGCCATTGTCCCTGGGAGCCTTCCCTGGGCCGCCCCCCCCAAGGACGGTGTACAGTCGGAATCAGCTGAGGCACGGCTTGTCCTGCGTGGCACTGGTGTGAATGTTTGGCAGTTTGTTCATCCTTCTGTGGGTGAACAGGTAACAGAATATTGCCATGAGCCATCTGGGTACTTCAAGAAGTTTGTAGAAAATGGAATTATAAATGGGTCAGTGGGGGTCAGCGCTGTGGCGTAGCAGGTGGGACCACCACCTGCAGTGCCGGCATCCCAGGTGAGCGCTGGTTCCAGCTCCTCCACTTCCGATCCAGCTCTCTGCTGTAGCCTGGGAAAGCAGTGGAAGATGGCCCAAGTCCTTGGTCCCCTGCACTGGCATGGGAGACGCAGAAACTCCTGGCTTTGGATTGGTGCAGCTGCGACTGTTGTGGCCAGTTGGGAAGTGAGTCAGCGGATGGAAGACTGCCCCCCACCCACCCACCCCTGCCGCGCGCACCTCTCCTTCTCTCTCTGTGTAACTCTGACTTGCAAATAAATAAATCTTTTAAAACATGGATCGATCCACGTCCTCATTAACCCTTGCTGGTGTTAAATGGTCTGTGGTGGCACCGAGTGGCTTTGTGTTTCTGCTTCTGCTGGTCACGAGGGTCTCCTCTGCTGGCGCCTGTGGACATTCTCTCTGTGACTCGAGGAGCAAGGAGGACCGGGGACACTCTGCTCCCTGTGCACACCCCCAGGCTCCCATCCTCCTCTGCTGCTTTGTAGGCCCTTTGTCCCCAGGGAGCTGTGGCTCTCACGTCTCTCCTGATGTGAACCTCCGGGGAAGGGCTTCCATTCCAGCCTTTTCCAGGACTGACCCTGTTCTGCAGTGCAGTCCTTGGCATCTCCGCCCAGAGGGCCCCACAGGAAGCCTTGGGATTGCCCTTCTCAGACGTGAAGACCAGTCCGGGAGAATTGCCCTGGGACCCTGTGGGACCCTGAGTGTGTTCTTAGTTTTCTCTTAGTACTGTTTTGTGATTATGGAGAGGGCTTGAGCATCTTTTCCTGGGTTTATTCTGTGTACTTGATGTCTTCTGATAAGAATATCAAGTGATACTTTAACGTTTCCTGGGGTGGGCAGTTGGCACAGTGACGTCCACCTCCTGTAACAGAGTCCAGAGCCCTCCGTTTCCCAGCTGCTTCCTGCTGACGTGCACACGCCCTGGGAGGCCGCAGGTGACCCTCAGATGCTGAGGTCTCTACTGCCCGTGGGATGCACCCAGGTGGAGTTTTCTGTTCCTGGCTTCTGCCTGGCCCAGCCCCAGTTGTTACGGGCACTTGAGCAGCAAACTAACAGATGGAAGATAAATCTTTCTCTCTCTCTCTATGCCTTTCACATAAATAAATACATTTCAGAAAATAAACTCCAGTTGCCAGTTGTTCATTGTATTTTTAATAATAAGTAATTTTCAAATTGTGGCATATAGCAAGTACTTTCTCTGTCTGAAAGCATTTCTAATTCCAAAGTTTATATTCCTTTGGATTTTTATGTATGCAATCATAATTTTTTAAAAGATTTTATTTATTTTATTAGAGGGTAGAGTTACAGACAGTGAGAGGGAGAGACAGAGAGAAAGGTCTTCCAAACGCTGGTTCACTCCCCAAATGGCAGCAACGGCCGGAGCTGTGCCAATCTGAAGCCAGGAGCTTCTTCCTGACCTCCCACGTGGGTGCAGGGCCCAAGCACTTGGGCCATCTTGTACTGCTTTCCCAGGCCACAGCAGAGAGCTGGACTGGAAGTGGAGCAGCTGGGACTAGAACTGGCGCCCACGTGGGATGCCGGCACTGCAGGCGGAAGATTAACCTACTGTGCCACAGCACAGGCCCCCCAGTCATATAATCTTAAGGTTAGTACTTTGTTTTCTCTCAAGGGAAGACAACAAAACAAAAGGATTGAGCGGATGCAGTTGCAAAGCAGCCTTATTTCTGAGGCACAGATGTCTCCCAGCTTGGACCTGAACACTCAGTGCAGCTGTGCTCCTCCTGCAGGTCGCCTTGGAAGGCTTGGTGGCGGCCATGCGCGTGCAGCATTTTGTTAGAATGGTTTTCTTGTGGTGGGCAGTTGAGTTGTTATGACTCGAGCCTCATCATAGGGGAGAACCTCGCTTCCTGCTGTCAGCATTCCCAGGAAGATGTCCCCACCCATGTCTGTTTAGTTTTTACAAGTGGATGTATTTTTATTTACTTGAAAGTCAGATGGAGATGGACATCCTCTGTTCTCTGGTTCACTCCTCAGATACCCTCAGTAGCCGGGGTGGGCCTGCCAGGAGCCAGGAACTCAAATCTGAGTCCCCCTTGTCCGCGGTTCGGGCTTCCAGTTCTAGGGCTGTGGTCACGGCAGCCTCGCTAGACTAGTGGGGACATTGCTCCTCTCTCTGCTCTGAAAGGATTTGGACAAGACTGGTGTTTGGTTTTTGGATGGTTGGGTGGCAGGACTGGCCAGCACTGGCCCTGAGGCAGAGCAGTTCTGCCAGGAGACTCGAGGGGTCTCCAGCGTGCTGAGGGTGGATCCTGGGGCCCGCGGCTTTTCCAGGGGGCGTTCCAGCAAGCAAGCTGCCGCAGGAGGCGCAGTAGCCCCGGTGCCCATGTCTGCTGCCAGAGGACCACACCGAGGCCTCCCTCGGGGGCTTCCTGGGGTTGAACCACTTTGCTGCAGCGTGTGAGGATGCACCCAGGCCCCAGGGTCGCCCCTACAACCTGGGTGGAAGAGGTCAGGGCTTCTGGGGCCGCCTTTACCTTGTGCGGTGTGAGCATTCATTGGGCAGCCTGGGGACCTGCGCCTTTGCCCTGAGACCAGTCCCAGTGAGAGGAGTTCCTGCTTCTGCCTCGCACCTCCACCTCCTCCTCCTCCTGATATTGGGATCCGGACACTCATGTCTTGTCACCTCCGAGCCACAGACGGAGACATCCCGTTAAGTGAGATTGCAGGAGCTGCCCACAGTGCTGCCCTCTGGACACGTGTGTGCAGTGTGTCCAGTTCCCCAGGGCTGCCCTGTTCCTTCCACAATGCTGTGGATGCCTGAGGCACGTGCTGGCCTTTCATCGGGCGGGGATGCTGCATCCAGATGTGCTCTGACTCCTGGCGTGTCCCTGGCCAGAGCGAGGGCAGAAAGCGGGGCATCAGGAGCAGAAGAGGCAGACTGCTGCCCAGGGAGTGTCTGGTGGCAGTAGGCGGCGACTGCAGCTCCAGAAAGGAGGGCGCTCGGCCTGCCTTCCCGGTGCCCCAGCACCCCTGGGCGACTGCCTGCACCGGCAGCCTCTGTCTCGTTTCTCCTCCTGACTTAGTACCCAGGATACAAGGGCTGGGGTCGGAGGCGTGTGGGTGCCTTCTGTCTGCCTGCTCCCTGCACCAGGAAGGCTCGTCGGCAGCGGTTTCCCCAGAGTCCTCCAGGTGCAGGACGGGGCATGGCTGGACTGATCTGTGGCAGGCCATCGCTCTTGCCAAGGCAGGGGCATGGCCAGGAGCCTGGCTGGCTCTGCACATGTCAGCCTGGGGCAGGAAGAGCTGGACATTACCCAGGCAGGAGCTCCACTCCTGGCCCGTGAAGGAGAAGGGAGGCAGGCAGTGGGTTTGGAGAATCGCACTTCTGGTGTCTGAATGCATCACTTTCTCTCCTAGGATAAAGATAAAGTTTCCCTAAACAAGACGCCAAAGCTGGACCGCAGTGATGGAGCCAAGGAGGTGAGAGAGCGTGCAACCAAACGGAAGCTCCCCTTCACCGTGGGGGCCAATGGCGAGCAGAAGGACTCTGACACAGGTACCGGCCCCTCCCAGCCCCACCGTAGCTCCTGGGGCAGTGCAGGCAGGAGACAGCCCTGGGTGGCTGTGGTCTCGGGGCCCCCAGGCTTTAGCTGTCAGGCTGCCATGCTCTGCAGGAGGCTGCAAAGGCACCTGAGCCACTTGCCGCGGTGTGCAGTGAGAATTGAGGGGGTGCCCAAAGGGAGTGGGGCCAGACTGGCCTCCTGGGTGTGGCCAGGGTCTAGAGCTACCGAGCAGGGTCAGCACAGCTCCTCTACTTGTGTCCGGGGCGGGCCTGGGCCTTCTGCATCCTGGGCAGCACCCTCACTCTGCAAGGCAGGGGTGGGGGCATGTCAGGGCCTTTGTGAGCTCCTGTGTTGGCCGCGGGAGCCTTGGTTAAAGGTTGGGGGAGGGGCGACCTGCTGTAGGGACAGCACCCATAGTTCCTGGTGTTGGAAGGTTGCAGAGACACGGTTAGACTTGGCCAGGGGAGGGGTGCCCCAGAGAAGAATATTAGAGGGGTAGGGTGCTGCTGTCCCCCAGGGACACCCTTTGTCCTTTGCTGGTGCACGGAGAGTTGGCGGTCGTTGCCAAAGCTCTGCTTTCTGGGTGATGGCCGTGCGGGGAGGCATCCACGAGCTCTGCGGTGCTGCCACCGCCCAGCATGGCCGGGCCTTCTGTTCAGGGCCCCCTCCCTCCCCGACCGCACCATGCCGCTGTGCTTGGCCATGCTTGTTACCCAGGCCCTCCTGGGTGCTGGTGCCTTCGCCGGCCTGTCACTGGGTGGGCTGCTCCACCGGCTTCCTTGTTCTCTGCAGGCCCCTAGGGGTCCTGTGGCCTGGCCGTAAGAGCTCACGGCAGAGTTAGCCGTGGTGGGGCTGGACACCAGTGAGGACCACTGTGAGAACAGCTTTCTAGGCAAGCAGGGAAGAAATGTAAAAGGTTTCCTACTCTTCTGTTTGTTTCCCTCGGGGCCTGATTCTATTAATTTTTTTAAGGTTCTACTTCCTTATTTTCAAAGAGAGATTGATCTTCCATCGCTGGTTGACTCCTGGATAGCCATTGCTGGGCCAGGCCACAGCCAGGGGCCCAAGCACTTGGGCCATCTTCCACTGCTTTCCCAGGCGCGTTAGCAGGGAGCTGGATCAGAAGTGGAGCAGCTGGGATGTGAACCAGCACCATATGGGATGCAGACAGCAACTTTAACGTGCTACCACAGTGCTGGTCTGCGGCCTGATTCTAAAACACCATTTTCTTGGATACCTGTGTAATGTATTAGATTTCCCAGCAAAGTGATTCTGACACAGAGGTGTGGAATTTTTGCTGGAACGCTGACTTTTTCACCAAAACCTTTTAAACCAGCATGTCTGCTCTGCTGCATCCAGCCACACCCCAGCCTGTGGCCTTGATGGGAGCCACATGGGGTGAGGCCAAGAGAACCATTCTGGTCCCCAGGAGTGACAGGCATGGAGGAGGGAGGGAGGGAGGGTCCCCAGGCCCAAGGCTGCCCCCTGGCACCCCACAGAGCTTCCTGCCGCAGCGTCTCCTCACCTTCTGCCAAGGAGGCCACCGCATTGCCCGTTGCTCCTGAGGACTGAGGGTGGTGCTCATGAGCCCAGGGAAGCTACTTGGCTGTGCCCCTGCACTGCCTCAACCCTGGCAGGGTTCAGTCCTCCACGTGATGCATTCTAGGGCAGCCTACCAGGACAGGGTGGTTCTGCCTTGTGAATTGGCGCCTGGACGTCGCAGAAGACAGGAGCACCTAGGAAAGTGCTGTGCTGTTCCGGAGGCTCTGGGCAGGAGCAGGTGCCGGGGCCAGGTCTCCGTGTGGCTGCAGGGCAAAGGCAACGGGAGGAAGGGCACCTTGGTCTGATCCCCATGGCAGGCCACGGGCTCCTCCTTATGACATGCCAGGCCATAAGCCGGCTAACAGCTCCACCTGCTGCCCAAGCAGGCGGCCCCTTCAGCCAGGAAATGAGACCGTGGTCTGAACCACAGCATCCTGTCCAGCTCAGCCCCACGTGTGTCCTGCCCGTGGGACAGTGGTATTAGGTTGGAGCTTTAGCACCCGAATATTTAGGCTGCAGTTACATTGTGTCGCTGTTTGCTTTTAATGACACTGTTGTGTCTCCTGCTGAGTGATCTCTGAGTGTGACAGCTTTGACCAGCCTCCAGCCTTCAGCCTCCCAGGGCTTCCCGCCCCTGCTGGGGCACTCTCTGCTGCAGCCCTCAGGTTGGCATCTCGGCCGTCTTCCTCCCCTGCCGCTGTCTCCTCAGAGCCCTGCGTGTTTCTCTTGAGCAAAATGGGAAACACTGTCTTGTCCTGCTTGCATCTTGTGATTGAGGCCCCCCCCCCCCCCCCCCCCCCCCGTGCACGTGGCAATGCCCCGTCACTCAGCGGGGTTGTTCCTTTTCCAAGTGTGATCGCTTGGTTCCTGTGGTAGGAAGGGTGTGTCCGAGGTCTGCTCCAGGCCAGCCCGTTCCTTGGAGGAGATGGGCTTTGCCGTGGGCGTCCGTAGCCGTGGGTGTGCTAGAGTTGCTTGGAGCTAAGCACTGCGGGTGCTGAGTGTGTAAGAAGACTGTGCTGTGTCAGCCGCACGCTGGTGAGTGCTGGTCGTGGCTGGCAGAGCCTGTTTGCAGCCTCAGCCTGGGTCCCCTCCCCTGTGCACACAGTGAGCCAGGAACACAGAGTGGAGTCCGGCAGGGCCGGGCCAGACCCACCTCTGGCTCTCTGCCCACCTTTTCCCAGTGTAACACTGGACGCTGTTGCTTCCTGGTCCTTTCGTCCCAGAACCCCCACCAGACAAACTTGTTGCCAACCCTAACCCTGCCACGACAGGAGAACGGTCAGGCCCGGTGCAGGCTTCGGGCTGGGTGGGTCTGGGGCTCTGTTGCCGCCCGGGAATCAGGTAAGGGCCAGCTGAGTTCTGTCTGTCAGAACAGGTCTGCTCTGTGGATGTTAGTGGGGCCCAAGGGTGCAAAGGACCTGACTTGAATGGAGGCTTTGGGATTCTCACTTGCAAAGAAGCATATAAAAATCAATTTTTTTTAAGATCGATTTATGGGGCTGGCGCGGTGGTGTAGAAGGTTAAGCCACCGCCTGCCGTGCCGACATTCAATATGGGTGATGGTTCGAGTCCCGGCTGCTCCACTTCTGATCCAGCTTCCTGCTAATGGCCTGGGAAAGCAGTGGAAGACGGCCCAAGTAGTTGGGCCCCTGCCAGCTATGTGGGAGACCTGGAAGAAAGCTCCTTGCCCCTGGCTTCAGCCTGGCCCAGCCCTAGCTGTTTGGGGAGTGCCGCAGCAAATGGAAAATTTATCTCTCTTTCTCCTTCTCTCTGTATCTCTGCCTTTCAAATAATGAAAAATATAAATCTTAAAAATTCAAACAAATAAGATTTATTTGTTTCGAAGGTAGAGCAGCAGCCGCAGCAGCAGCGAGGGACAGAGAGGCGTCTTCCACCTGTGGCCTCACTCCCCAAATGGTCACCACAACTCCATCTGCGTCTCCCACATGGGTGCAGGGACTCGTGCACTTGGGCCCATCTTCTGCCTTCCCAGAGGCACTAGCTGGATTGGAAGCGGAGCAGCTGGGACTCAAACCTGCCCTGTGACTGGGGATGCCAGCATCCTAAGTAGTGGCTTAACCTGTGCTACAGCATCAGCCCTGAAATAAACTCTTTTCAAGTAATTGAGAGTTCAGCATGATGTGTCACTGGTTGTGCTGCTTTTAAACCATTTTTCCTTTCTCAGTTTAAGCTGTTTTTTCTCCAAAGGGGAGCTTAGACTAGCAAGGAAAAGTTTTTCCTTTTTAAGATTCCGTTGGGGCCGGTGCTGTGGCGGAGCGGGTAAAGCCACCGTCTGCAGTGCCGGCATTCAATATGGGTGCCAGTTCTAGTCCCGCTGCTCCTCTTCCCATCCAGCTCTCTGCTATGGCCTGGGAAAGCAGTGGAAGGTGGCCCAAGTCCTTGGGCCCCTGCACCCATGGGGGAGACCCGGAAGAATCTCCTGGTTCCTGGCTTCAGATTGGCGCAGCTCCGGCTGTTGGGGCCAGTTGCGGATGGAGGACCTCTCTCTCTGCCTCTCCTTCTCTGTCTTTGTAGCTCTGACTTTCAAATACATTTCCATTTCCCCAAGTTTCAGAAAGGCCTGCCTTGAGGGCTCAGAAGTGCGCTCAGGCTGGTGGCCAACCCCGAGGGTCAGTGAGCACCCTAGGACTTCCAGGATAAGGGCGCAGCAGAGCGACCAGGGGCAGGGAGGGCGGTAACCGGAGCCTGCCTGGCCTTGTCCTGGCTGCACACAGGGATTGGGACAGTTTTGTTTGGTTGGGTTTTTGAAGATCTATTTATTTATTTGGGAGGTAGAGTCACAGAGAGAGGGAGACACAGAAAGGTCTTCTACCCACTGGTTCACTCCCAAATGGCTACAATAGCTGGACCTGGGACAATCTGAAGCCAAGAGCCAAGGGTTTCTTCTGGGTCCCCCATGTGGGTGCAGGGCCCCACAGACTTGGGCCATCTTCTGTTGCTTTCCCAGGTCATAGCAGAGAGCTGGATTGGAAGAGGAGCAGCCAGGACTCGAACTGGCACCTGTATGGGATGCTGGTGCTGCAGGCCGAGGCTCAGCTCACTACACAGTGCTGGCCTCTGGGGACATTTTTCAACCTCTGTGTCTTTTACTGTTTTCACCTGTCAGGTTCTGGTGTGTGGGAATTTGTGGTTCTGGCCTTCTAAGTGCCAGTGCAACTCCTCAGGACCCTGCCCAGCTCCCATGACCTCTTGCTTCGGAAGGCTCAGAGCTCAGCAGGGCTCAGTGCTGCTGTTTTCTTAAATTCTCACCGTGCTTCAGTGCCTTGAAAGCGAGCAGCTGTGGCTGGGGCCTGTTCTGCCCTGCCCACACTGCTTTCCTCCATCCTTGGTCTGGAGACGGAAGCTGAGTCGCAGTGACCCACACCCGGGGCTGGCAGCACACTGGGACTGCTGTGAGACCCTTCACCTACTGGGGCTGGTGCTGGGTGTAGCAGGTAAGCCACCACCTGCAGTGCCAGCATCCCATATGGTCGCAGTTCGAGTGCCGGCTGCTCCACTTCCCATCCAGCTCCCTGCTGTGGCCTGGGAAAGCAGTGGAAGACAGCCCAAGTCCTGGACTCCTGCACCCGCCTGGGAGACCCAGAAGAAGCTCCTGGCTTCAGATCAGCACAGCTCCGGCCATTGCGGCCAGTTGAGGAGTGAACCAGCGGGCATCGGAGGGTGCGTCAGAGGTTTAGGGAGTCCAGCGCTGCCCCTTTGGGAAGAAGAGCTGGAGGTAGACGGGACGTCTCGTGAGTGCCCTGTGCTGATGCCTGCAGCTCAGTCCACCTCATGGGACTGAGGCTGGTTTGCTGCTGGAAGCCCCGTGGCATAGCAGAGGTTCCCAGAAGATAGGTACAGGACTGAGAAGTCGGCCTCGATTTATGCACTGCTTGTTTGAGGCAGAGTGGGAAGGTAGATTCCATCCCAAGCGTGTGTTCCCAACAGAGGCCTGTCCTGGGGGCTGGCCACGGGTGCCCGGCAGCTGCACGTCTGTGGCGGGAGCTCTTGGGGCTCAGGAGGCACTCGGTGGGTATCTGGCTGATAAGCAGGTGTCCGAGCTGCAGCCAGCGGGGGTCTGGACGCTTCCATTTCTTGTGCCTTGCTTGCCCCTCTAACCACTTGATGCTCTGACAGCTGCAGGTGCAGTGGAGGGGCCCTGCCACACTGGGTGACAGCCTGAGTTCCCAGGGTCCTGTGGCATGAAACCTCCTCTCCCTCTCTCCACCTGCCGCACAGAGAAGCAGGGTCCCGAGCGGAAGAGGATCAAGAAGGAGCCTGTCACACGCAAGGCTGGGCTGCTGTTCGGCATGGGGCTCTCTGGGATCCGCGCCGGCTACCCCCTCTCTGAGCGCCAGCAGGTGGCGCTCCTCATGCAGATGACTGCAGAGGAGTCTGCAAACAGCCCAGGTGAGCCCAGGCGGCCAAGGGCCCTGGCTTGGGGACCGACTGGCTGCTCCTGGGGGTACTCGGGCATGGGCGACCCCTTCCCCTCGTGCGAGAGGCTGATGCCCTGCCTGTCCTTCCTTGGCCTGCAGTTGACACGACGCCAAAGCACCCCTCCCAGTCCACGGTGTGCCAGAAGGGCACGCCCACCTCCGCCTCCAAGACCAAAGACAAAGTGAATAAGAGAAACGAGCGTGGGGAGACGCGCCTGCACCGCGCCGCCATCCGGGGGGACGCCCGCCGCATCAAGGAGCTCATCGGCGAGGGGGCGGACGTCAACGTCAAGGACTTTGCTGGTGAGTGCCCCCCGCGCCGGGGCCTGGGATGGCGGCCCTCCCTGGACTTTCTGTGGCCTGGCCCATGCTCACGGCTTGCCGTATGTGAGGCGCAGTGGTGGTTTCTCAGGAAGTATTTCAGTTTTGGTCTTCATTGCCTTGAAGGGAGCTGGAGAAGTCCATGTTCACTCCACTGTGTTGCAGAATCCGCAGTCCCGGGTTCTGGAGGAGTCTTGGGAAGTCCCCTGGTGCCCCACCAGAGGGCGCCTCCGTGCCGAGCCGCCTTGCATCACCTTGAGCGTGGGATGCAGGGAGGGTCCTGTGTGAACACCTGCTGTTGTCTGACCCCTGCCTAACCTAGAGCCCTTTCTCTTCTACAGCAGTTTTCCTAAATGAAACTGGGGTTTGTCTCCATGGGGGGGGGGCTGCTTTCACACCGATGGGGGCAGCCAGGCGCTCTGGCAGCAGCTGGCTGTGGGAGGCGCCCCTCCATCTGCACAGCCTGAGGACAAGCGCTTTCTGAGCCACCGCTTACCACTTTGCAAAGTGGGGCCTCTCCCTTTGCACGTGTAGGGCGAGTAGGGTTTGTTACTCTGTAGGGTGGCCAAGCACAGCGAGGTGGCCACTGCGGACAAGAGGTGCCGGCCCTGCCCCTCAGCACTGCCCTGACGTGAGAGTGAGCCTCTGCAGGACCCGGTGACCAAGTCCTAGTGTCTCTTTCCAGGCTGGACAGCGCTGCACGAGGCGTGCAACCGTGGCTACTACGACGTTGCCAAGCAGCTGCTGGCCGCAGGTGCGGAGGTGAACACCAAGGGCCTGGATGACGACACGCCCCTGCACGATGCCGCCAACAACGGCCACTACAAGGTTGGCATCCTCTAGCTCCTGCTCCTCTGTCTGGCCAGCTTGCGTACTTGTTGGGTACAGAAAAGTGAGTTTGTGCCTCCCCTGCCTCAACGGCCTGGCCGTCCCCTCTGTGAGCCCACCCCCATCCCGGGTCATTCCTGCAGCCCCACCAGGCGCACATGTGGAAAGCTGGTGTCCTCTAGTCATGGGGCTACCTGGGTTTAGCAGAAAGACCGCCCAGGGGGATGGGGGCCGCAGAGGGACTGCCTCCGCCTCCCTCTCGCCTCTCACACGGTGCTGCTCCTGCTGAGGGCAGGGTTCCTCCAGGGTTGAGAAATGGAGCACAAGGGCCAGAGCCATCGTCCAGGGGGAAAGGGTCAAGAGCAGGAACGCAGTCCCTGTCACAGCCCAGGAGAACACGCCCTCCGGTTCTGAACAAGGTGCACAGGTCAGCCTGTCTGCTGGCCTGCGGGGCTGGCCTAGAAGGGGAGCAGGGCCCCCAGGACGTCCGTGCTGTGAGCCCAGAACCTGTGGGCGTGTGAGCTCACCGGGCGGTCACTGGGCTCACAGGGCAGCTGACCATCGGGCTGTGGCTGGGCTGGCCGCAGGGCTTGCATTAAGCTCTGATGAAGGTTGTGTTGATGCTGTCACGTCAGGCTGGGCGAACGTTGAGGCTGAGTTGAGTCTTCACTCAAGCTGAGCAAGTCGCTGTCCTGAGTGTGTGGAACACAGATGCTGGCTCTGCAGCCCTGGCGGAGCTGTGGCAGTGCCCCTAGGGTGTCCCTGTCACCCACCCTCACCTGCCTGTCCTTGCTCTTGGAGTCAGACCAGGGAGAGCTTATCTTGTTTTCCAGTGTAAGTGGAAGAGTCACCGCTTGGCAGATGCTGGGTCTGTGTCCTCCCTCGTCCCGTCCCCTAGCGCCCCGGGACCGCCAGGCTCTGCCAGCCGACACTGCCAAGGAGCTCTCTGTGGTGGCAGGGGGGGCCAGGGTGAGGGGGTCCCGGGGAAGTGGTGCACTCACTGTGGAGGAGAAACTGAGGCAAAGCGGAGGTGGGGTGGCCTGGGAGGGCCAAGACCTGCGCTGCCGTCACACAGTGGGCCCCCCGTGGGACCGGCTGGCCTCTGCCCTCCCACAGCACAGCTCGGGCGCCCTCTGGAGCTCAGGGCTCGGTCGTGTTCCTCACCACTGCCCGTGTGGCCGTTGGGTTTTGCAGGTGGTGAAGCTGCTGCTGCGGTATGGGGGGAATCCCCAGCAGAGCAACCGGAAGGGCGAGACGCCGCTGAAGGTGGCCAGCTCCCCCACCATGGTGAACCTGCTACTGGGCAAAGGCACCTACACCTCCAGCGAGGAGAGCTCCACGGGTAAGCCGCGGGCCTGCCTGCCGGCCGGCAGAGACCAGCCTCCCCTTCCGCCACGCGCGGCGCACGCCCAGCTAGGCCCAGGGACTGCTTCTCCAGAAGCGGGGGCCGCCAGGCCTCCTTCCCCTCCCCGGCGGCCCCTGCTCTCCCCTCGCTGCCCTGACGCCTCCCTCCCTGTCTCCAGCAGACAGCTCAGAAGAGGAGGATGCCCCGTCCTTCGCGCCGTCCAGCTCGGTGGACGGCAACAACACGGACTCTGAGTTTGAGAAGGGCCTGAAGCACAAGGCCAAGAACCCTGAGCCCCAGAAGACGGCGACGCCCGTCAAGGACGAGTACGAGTTCGACGAGGACGACGAGCAGGACCGGGTCCCCCCCGTGGACGACAAGCACTTGCTGAAGAAGGACTACAGGAAGGAAGCCAAGGCCAACAGCTTCATTTCCATACCCAAGATGGAAGTCAAAAGTTACACTAAGAACAGCACGATCGCACCAAAGAAGGCGGCCCATCGCATCCTGTCGGACACGTCCGACGAGGAGGACGCGGGCCTCGCGGTGGGGCCGGGAGAGAAACTGAGGCTCGCGGCACACGCAGTGGTGCCTGCTAACAAAACACGGGAGTCTTCTAACTCCAAGCAGCAAAAAGAAAAGAACAGAGTGAAAAAGAAGCGAAAGAAAGAAACAAAAGGCAAAGAAGTTCGGTTTGGGAAAAGGAGCGACAAGTTCTGCTCGTCAGAGTCGGAGAGCGAGTCTTCAGAGAGTGAGGAAGACGACGGGGACTCGGCGGGGAGCTCCGGCGGCCTCAAGGGGTCCCCGCTGGTGCTGAAAGACCCCTCGCTGCTCAGCTCGCTGTCCGCCTCCTCCGCCTCCTCCCACGGCAGCTCCGCAGCCCAGAAGCATAACCCCAGCCACACAGACCAGCACGCCAAGCACTGGCGCACGGACAACTGGAAAACCATTTCCTCTCCTGCCTGGTCCGAGGTGAGCTCCTTGTCAGACTCCACAAGGACGAGACTGACCAGCGAGTCTGACTACTCCTCGGAGCGCTCCAGCGTGGAGTCGCTGAAGCCCGCGAGGAAGAAGCAGGAGCACAGGAAGCGCCCCGGCCTGCCCAGCGCGCCCGAGAGGAAGAGCGCCGTCCCCAGGCTGGACAAGGACGGCAAGGTCGTCAAGAAACACAAAACCAGGCACAGGCACAGGGACAGGGGCAAAGGGGCCTGCGCCGTCAGCCAGGAGCTGAAGCTGAGAAGCCTAGCCTACGAGTACGAGGACTGCAGGCCCAAGGCCGAGAAGGCGGGGCTCCTGGACAGCGACGGCCCCGCCGACGGCAAAGCCAGGGTGCTGAGGCACGAGCGAGACCACTTTAAGAAGGAAGAGAAACTCAGCAAAATGAAGTCGGAAGAAAAAGAATGGCTCTTTAAAGATGATATAGTGAAGGTCTCCAAAGACGAGAAGTCGCTGAAGAGAGTGAGGGAGCTGAGCAGGTCCTTCCGAGAAGACAAGGAGCGGGCAAGCCGGGCGGAGAAGGAGAAGCCGGCCAAGGAGGAGAAGCTGCGGCCGCACAAGGAGGAGAGGAAGAAGAAGGCGAAGGAGCGGCCCTGCAAGGCCGAGAAGAAGGAGGACAGGGCCTCGAAAGACAAGGAGAAGCCCAAGAGGGAGCGAGCCCCGCGCGAAGACTGCGCCTTCGACGACTACTGCGCCAAGGGCCCATTCCTGGAGAACGAGGACAGCAAGTTCAGCCTCTCCGACGACCAGCACGAGAGGTGGTTCTCGGACCTGTCCGACTCCACCTTCGACTTGAGAGGGGAGGACAGCTGGGACTCTCCGGGGACGGACTACAGGGACATGAAGGGGGACCCCGTGGCCAAGCTGATCCTGGAGCCCGTGAAGGACGACAGCAAGGAGAGGAAGCGGGACGCCAAGGCCCGCGAGAAGCCCCGCGACCTGAGGGACGCCTTCTTCCGGAAGAGAGACCGGGACTATCTGGACAAGAGCGCCGAGAAGAGGAAAGAGCAGGCCGAGAAGCACAGGGGGCTCCCCGGCTACCTTGCGGAGAAGGACAAGAAGAGGAGGGAGCTTGCAGACGGGGCCCGGGAGCGGAAGCGGCCCGAGGAGGCGCACCGAGAGGACGGGAGGGAGCACGGCGTCGGCGAGGGCCTGGAGCCCTGGGAGAGGCACCATCCCGCCCGCGAGCGGGAGAAGAGGGAGGGCCCCGAGAAGGAGAGGAAGGAGAAGGCGAAGGCCGACAAGTACAAGGAGAAGGCCGGCGACAGAGACAGGGGCGACAGGCCGGCCCTGGACAAGTGTCCCAAGGACAAGGAGTTCGACAAGAGTGTCAAAGACAAGAAAGACACCAAGGAGAAGCACAAGGACACGCACGGCAAAGACAAGGAGAGGAAGGCGTCCCTGGAGCAGGGGCGGGAGCGGAAGGAGAGGCCGTTCCCCGGCTCGGCCCCCGAAGACCTGCCCGAGCGGAAGGGCAAGGAGAGGAGCTGGTACATGGCCGACATCTTCACGGACGAGAGCGAGGACGAGAAGGAGGGCCTTGGGGACGGGCTCCAGGACCGCGAGGACGGCCGGGAGCCGCACCCCCCAGACAGACACAGGAAGCCCCCCGCAGACAGGCCGCACGCCGAGAAGCCCAAAGACAAGGACCCCAGGGACAAGAGGAAGGACGGCGGCAAGGAGCGGAAGGAGAAGCCCCTGGAGAAAGGCAGGGAGAAGCGGGAGAAGGAGGCCGCGGACAGGGCCAGGGACCGGCGCGAGCGGCCCGCTGGCGACGCCGCCCCGGATAGGAGGAGCAAGCAGAAGCTGCCCGACAGGGCGGACAGGAGGCACTGCTCCGAAGACAAGGCCAAAGGCAAGCACCGGGAAAAGGTGGACAGGGAGCACGCCAGGGACCGGAAGTCGGCCCGGGGCGCGGACTCCGAGCGCAGCCTGCTGGAGAAGCTGGAGGAGGAGGCCCTGCACGAGTGCCGCGAGGACGGCGCTGACCGCGTGAGCGAGGCCTCGGCCGACAGCTTCGCCGAGCGCAGCCAGGACCCCGGCCTGAGCGCCCTCCTCGAGCTGTCCTTCCCGGAGCCGCCGGCCGACGACAAGGCCAAGGAGGCCTGCGGCCTGCCCGAGCGGCTGAGGGAGAAGGAGCGGCACAGGCACTCCTCGTCCTCGTCCAAGAAGAGCCACGACCGCGAGCGAGCCAAGAAGGAGAAGGCCGAGAAGAAGGAGCGCAGCGAGGACCGGCAGGGCTGCGGCCAGGGCGAGAAGGAGCTGCTGGGCGCCGACCCCTGCGGCCCTCCCTACGGCCTGGGCGCCGAGGCGGAGGACGCGCTGGAGCGGACCATGGACTTGCTCTCCGCCGAGAAGAGAGACAGAAACGACCCCGAGCGCGAGCCTGCCAAGAGGGCCGAGAAAGAGCTCAAGCCGTTCGGGTCCAGCGCCCTCAGCATCTTGAAGGAGAAGAAGAGGAGAGAGAGACACAGGGAGAAGTGGCGCGAGGAGAGGGACAAGCACAGGGACCGCCACGCCAGGGACAAGGACAACCCCCCGGGCGCCTTCAAGGACAAGGCCAGGGACGAGGGCCTGAGGCCGGGTGAGGCCCGAGTGAAGGAGAAGCAGGACCGGGGCGACGCGGGGAAGCTGGGCGCCGGGAGCGAGAAGCCGCCGCCCCTGCCGCCGCCCCCGCCGCCCCGGGACGTGGGCAGGAAGGACGCCCGGCCACGCGAGAAGCTGCTGGGGGATGGCGACCTCATGATGACGAGCTTCGAGAGGATGCTGTCCCAGAAGGACCTGGAGGTGGAGGAGCGGCACAAGCGGCACAAGGAGCGCATGAAGCAGATGGAGAAGATGCGGCACCGCTCGGGGGACCCCAGGCTCAAGGAGAAGGCCAAGGCCGCCGACGAGGGGCGCAAGAAGGGCCTCGACCTCCCCCTGAAGAAGCCGCTGGGCCCCGAGCCCCCCTGCAGAGACCGGAAGCTCAAGGAGGCGGCGCCCACTCCACCCGCCGCCGAGAGCAAGCTGCACGGGGGGCCGGGCGCCGAACCCAAAGACTGGCTCGCCGGGCCTCCCGTGAAGGAGGGGCTGCCCGCCTCCCCCAGGCCCGACCAGGGCCGGCCGACCGGGGTGCCCACGCCCACCTCGGTGGTGTCCTGCCCCAGCTACGAGGAGGTGATGCACACGCCCAGGACCCCGTCCTGCTCGGCCGAGGACTACACCGACCTGGTGTTCGACTGCGCCGACTCCCAGCACTCGATGGCCGTCTCCGCCACCTCCACAAACGCCTGCTCCCCCTCGTTTTTTGACAGATTCTCCGTAGCCTCGAGTGGGCTCCCGGAAAACCCGAGCCAGACTCCCACGAGGCCTCTCTCCACAAACCTGTATCGCTCCGTGTCCGTGGACGTCAGGAGGACCCCCGAGGAGGAGTTCAGTGTTGGGGACAAGCTGTTCCGGCAGCAGAGTGTCCCCGCGGCCTCCAGCTACAACTCCCCAGTGCAGCACCTGCTGGAAGACAAGGGGCCCCTGCCGGCTGTCCCCACGGACAAGTTTGCCTGCCTGTCCCCAGGCTACTACTCCCCGGACTATGGCCTCCCCTCGCCCAAGGCCGAGGCCTTGCACTGCCCTCCTGCAGCCGTGGTCAGCGTCACCCCCTCCCCTGAGGGCGTCTTCTCCAGTTTACAGGCCAAATCCTCCCCTTCTCCCAGAGGCGAACTGCTGGCCCCTCCTATCGAAGGGTCTCTGGCTCCCGACCTGGGCCTTCCTCTGGATGCCACCGAGGACCAGCAAGCCACCGCCGCCATCATCCCCCCAGAGCCCAGCTACCTGGAGCCCCTGGACGAGGGCCCGTTCAGTGCCGTCATCACCGAGGAGCCTGTTGAGTGGGCCCACCCTGCGGCTGAGCAGGCCCTGTCCTCCGAAAACCCCGTCAGCTGGCCTGTGGGCTCGGAACTGCTGCTGAAGTCACCTCAGAGGTTCCCAGAGTCCCCGGGGCATTTCTGCCCTGCAGAGCCCCTCCCCACTGCTGCCCCTGGACCCTTGGGTGCCTCCGAAACCTCGTACCCCGTCTCTCCTGTTTCCTACCCTTTGCCAGTTCCCGAGCCGGGGCTGGAGGAAGCCAAAGACCATGGGGTGGAGACACTGCCGGTCGCTGTCGCCACAGCCGAGGAGGCCACGCCCTGTGCACCGCCCGCGAGGCTGGGGCCCTTCTTCAGCAACTGCACCTCACTTCCGGAAGCGCCCCTGGCCGTGGAGCCCGAGCCTCCGTGTATGACCACCGTGGCTCCGGTGGAGCCTCTGGGAGCCTTGGAAAACACTTTCCTGGACAGCAGCCAGAACCTGCCTGCCCTCGCCCAGGTGGAGCCGGTGGCCTGGCCGGACGCCTTCCCCACCTCTGAGGACGACCTAGACCTAGGCCCCTTCTCGCTGCCAGAGCTCCCTCTGCAGGCCAAGGACGTCCCCGATGTCGAGGCCGAGCCCGTAGAAGCGGCTCTCGGTCCGCCAGAGAAGGTTCCTCCTGGGGCCCCTGTGGCCGCGGATGGTGGGGACATCCCCTCCTTGCCTGCCGAGGAGCAGCCGGCGCCGCCCCCGGACCAGCCCTGCAGCCGGCCGGCCAGCGAGCACGAGAGCTCCGAGGCGCCGAGGGTGGAGCTGCCTGTAGAAGGCGCGGTGGAAGCAGGGACCGTGGCAGACGAGAGGGGCCCCGAGGCATCGGACTCCGGCTCGGCGCCTGCGGCCACTGGACAACAACCCCTGGCGGGCAAGGACGAAGAGACCGAGGCCACCGACCACTCTGCCGCCTCTCAGTGCCCACCTGATGGCCCCACCGTGGACAGCTCGACGCAGAGCTCGACGCAGCCGAAGGCCGTGGACAGTGCTGGCCGGGACGAGGAAGAGGCCGTGCCTGCCCACGCCCCAGCCCTGGCCGAGAACCCCCCAGGCGGCCTGCAGTCGGAGGCCACGGAGCCGGAGCCCAAGCCTCCAGCTGAAGCACCCCGAGTCCCCAAGGTGGAGGAGATCCCTCAACGCATGACCAGGAACCGAGCCCAGATGCTGGCCAGTCAGAGCAAGCAGAGCACGCCCCCTGCTGAGAGGGAGGCCCCGCCCACCCCTGCCCCCAGGGCCAAGGCCCGGGGCTCGGAGGAGGAGGACGCCCAGTCCCAGCACCCCCGAAAGCGCCGCTTCCAGCGCTCTAGCCAGCAGCTGCAGCAGCTGCACACGTCCACGCAGCAGACGCGGGAGGTCATCCAGCAGACGCTGGCCGCCATTGTGGACGCCATCAAGCTGGACGCCATCGAGCCCTACCACAGCGACAGGTCCAACCCCTACTTTGAGTACCTGCAGATCAGGAAGAAGATCGAGGAGAAGCGGAAGATCCTGTGCTTCATCCCGCCCCAGGCGCCCCAGTGCTACGCCGAGTACGTCACCTACACTGGCTCCTACCTGCTGGACGGCAAGCCCCTCAGCAAACTGCACATCCCTGTGGTGAGTGCCCCGGCAGCCTTGGGGGCCAGGAGGGCCGCTGGCACGGTCGTCTCCCCTTCAGGTGCCACACTGGCCACCTCCCTGGCCCTCAGAGCCTGTGTCCAGTGAGCCCGGATCCTAGCCTCATGCTGGCTCTACGCAGGGTCCACCTAGCGCTGTCCTGCATCCCCGCCTGCCCCGGCATGGTCCTCTGCCCACGCTGGGTTCCACCTGTGTGGCCCTCAGTGCACCTGCCACCCCCCTGCATTTGCACAGTGAGAGTGGTGGTCATCCCCCAGCCCCCCCAACACACACCCTCTCCCCCTCTCTCTCCCCCTGGGGCTTTAGGCCTAGGCCTGTCCTCGTCCTGTGCTCCTGCAGCCCAGTCCTTGAGTCTCATCCCAGTCCCACCATACACCTGGGCCTCTGTGCTGCTTCCTCCCCAGCTGGCTTGGTGGAACATCGTGGTGCCACCGCCACCCCCAGGCGTCCTGCCAGACACACTGTGCCCGGTCGCTGTCACGGGCACCTGGCTGCTCCTGCTCACACGTGTCCTCAGCATCACAGGCAAAGCCTCCTTCATGGCAGAGCCAGGCCCCCACCGCTCTGCTCGGGCCGGCCCCAGCCCACAGCCCCTGTAGGTGCGCGGCACGGCACGGCTGACTCACCTCTTGAGCAAAAGCCGGCTCTTGGGTGTGCAGCTCCCAGCCACACGGCTGCTGAGTGGACAAGTTAGGGAAGCCACGTCCTCTGGGGACTGAGAGCTGAGACCTGCTGTTGTGCGGGGCACAGCCAGGCCTGGGGGGCCCCAGGCTGCAAGGAGCATGCTCAGTGTGTCAGGTGCTGGCTCCAACCCACCCAGCTTCCCTTCCCAGTGACAGCACCCCCCGGCAGGCAGGACACCCAGGACCCCCTCCATCCGGGGCCTGAGCCAGGTCCTCAGAGCAAGCCGGCCCAGGGTGCTGGTTCCACAAGGCTGTGGTACTCCCTCTGGGTGCAAGGCCGCGGTAGCAGCTCCAGGGCTTGGGCTCTGTCCAGGGTAGAGCAAGGCCACGCCTGGTTGGCACACTCGGCCCTGGGCCAGAGGCAGAGAGCATATGGTGGGCCAGGCCTTGCGTGAGGTGGGGGACCCAGCCAGTTTGGCTGTAAGCCAAGATGAGATTCAGAGCAGGAGCCCAGGTGTGGGCGTCTATGCAGGTGTGTGGGTGTGGGTCAGGCGTCCACCACAGCAGTGAGGGCGCAGCTTGGAGGAGTCCTGGGTGGGATGTGGGGTTGACCGGGAGCACAGCTGTCCACGGCGGCACCTCTCCTTAGGCCTCCGCCCTCCTCACTCAGCCTCCTCTGTGGGCCCTGCCGCGCGCGCGGTATCTGCTGGAGTTGTGCTGTCAGGACAGCCTGCCCTGCTGCCCAAGATGGGCATTGGCATCCATGCAGCAGCTGACTGTGGGTCTGCTCGAGCGCCAGACCCCACGCAGGCCTGGTCTCTGCTCAGCTGGCCTGCCCTGGCCTTGAGTCTTCTCTCTCTGAGCACGGGACCTGGTTCTTGCTGACAACACCTGTGCTCGTCCACGCGCGGTGTGTGGAGCTACAGCACCGAGGGCCCACCCCGGACACCCACCTGGACTGCGTCACCCCTGCCCTTCCCAGGCATTCGGCCTCACAGCGTCGCTTCCAGGGGAGCCTGGGCAGCTCCTGCCCTCGGTGGCTGTTTTGCTTGGCCATGCCCTGGTCAGTTTAGTGGTTGGTTTGGGGCACGTGGCTCCCACCACAGGTGAAGCGCCAGCCCCCCATGCCTCGCTGCCGGGCACTCACGCCCACTCTCGGTCTGCTTTCAACGTGCACGGAGGGTCGCGACGACTGGGGCTGGGGCCAGGGTGGCTCTCTGGTGCCCAGCATCCAGGGTGCTCTTTCTTGGTGACGGAAGAACGTCTCAAGGTGGCCGGGGCTCGCTGGACCAGGACCCGTGTGAACTGAAGCCTTGTTGACCTCTCCCCGCCCCTTGTGCCTGCAGATCGCGCCCCCTCCCTCCCTGGCAGAGCCCCTGAAGGAGCTGTTCAAGCAGCAGGAGGCGGTGCGGGGGAAGCTGCGTCTGCAGCACAGCATCGAGCGGGTACGGGGCTCGGGGGCTGGGCAGCTGCGCACCCACGGGCGCGGGATGCGGGGGGAGCAGGCGCGTGTGGTGCTCACCAGCGCCTCCGCCTCCGCCTCCGCCTCCAGGAGAAGCTGATCGTGTCCTGTGAGCAGGAGATCCTGCGGGTGCACTGCCGGGCCGCCAGGACCATCGCCAACCAGGCAGTCCCGTTCAGCGCCTGCACCATGCTGCTGGACTCGGAGGTCTACAACATGCCTCTGGAGAGCCAGGTCAGGCCCCCCCCCCCCCACGGCCCGCGGGCTGCCCCGCCTCGGTCAGCCGCAGCAGGTGGACGAGAGCAGGGCCTCAGGCCCAGGGCTGGGCCTCCGGGTCCAGTCTTTGCTGAAACACATGAGGGTACCATTGCTGACAGCATCTTCTATTCAAGTAGGGTTGGAGCCAAGGGGACACGGCCCCCGCCCCCCAGGCTGAGGCTGCTCCCTGGAATGGTCCAGGCAGCCCCTGCCCCCTCAGTGCTGGCCTGAGCCTGCACCTCCTTCCTCTCTGCCTAAACATGCGGTGGCCCCTGCCTACCTCCTGGCCACACACTGTGGCTGCTGGCCTTGGCAGTCTTCTAGAACGGGGACTTGTGACATGCCCGTGCTCACAGGTCAGACCAGGCGTGTGCCGAGTGGGCCCTGCCCTCCCTGTGCCCAGCGCCGACTTGCCTGAGACGCGTCCCTCCTTGCTGTTGAGACCTTGGGGCCAAGTCCCTCGGCAGATGCCCCCGAGGACCCCTCCCCAGCCCTGGGGAGCCCGAGCACCGCCCAGGGCCTTGCCATGTGGTGACACCCAGTGGTTTAGTGAGTTTTAACAACTTTTTTAACGCATTCAACACCCAACACATCTTTGATTGGTTGAGACTCCCCGCTTGGCAAGCACAGAGCAGAATTTCTGGCTTAGCTGTCCTCCTGACACTCAGCCAGCAGAGGGCGCTCCTGTACCACGGTCCTTCCCAGCGCTCAGGAGCCACCCAGTCAGGTGGGCGCAGCCCTTCTCTTCTCCTCCAAGGCTCGCTTCCCCATTTACCAAGCCCAGAGCGCTCCACGCAGGTGAGGACAGCCAGGAGGCTGCACAGGACCCTCGGTCACCACCTCCGCCTCTCTGAAAACTTGGTCGCTGTGAGCTGAGCCGCTGCCGGCTTTGCAGGTCCTGGAGAAGGTGGAGGCAGAGTGCAGGGCACCTTGCTTCACTTCTCCCAGGACACGCGTGTCATACACACGCACAAGCAGGGGCCTGGGCTCACCTGGGCCACCGCGTCCTGTGGGGAGCAGTGCTCCGGCCCCCTGCTCGTCACGCGCCTGGGAAGCAGCAGGTGAGGGTTCAAGTGCCCGAGCCTCTGCCACCCACGGGGGAGACCCAGATGGAGTTCTGGCTCCTGGCTCCGGCCTGGCCCGGCCCTGGCTGTTGCGGGCATTTGGGGAGTGACTGGCGATGGAAGAGCTCACTCTCCCCTTTGCTCTGTCGTTCAAACGTCAACACATCTGGAACAGAAAGCAAGGCCCTGCCCCTCCACGGCTCTTCTGTGGAAGCGTTTGGGCGCGGGCACGGCTCGTGCCTCTTGGCTCCTGAATGAGCCAGCAGTCCCATCCCCACACCTGTGTTTCTGGTTCCCACAGGGGGACGAGAACAAGTCGGTGCGGGACCGCTTCAACGCCCGCCAGTTCATCTCCTGGCTGCAGGACGTGGATGACAAGTACGACCGCATGAAGGTCAGTGCCGAGGAGCCGCCCCTGACCGGCTGAGCCCCCTCAGGGTCACAGCACACACACCCCACCACTCAGAAGTGCTGGCCAGGGCAGCCGACCTGGCAGGGTCGGAGGTAGATGAGCAAGTAAGGGCAGAGCCTCGCACCCCCCTGGGGTCGCACCCACACGTCCCCCCCCAGTGGTGAGCAGAGCCTGGCATCCCGCCAAGGTCGCACCCCAGCCCCTCAGCCACAGCCGCCTCCGCCCAGCTCAGATGTGGCAGAGCCTGTGGACAGGGTAGTGTGGCCCCGGAGCTGGGGTCTCCTTGAGCCGGGTCTGCACCCGCCTGGCCACAAGGGCTTTATAAATCAATGCACGGAGGAGTGTGCACACCGCGTTGGGGACGCGGTGTTGTAGGATACAAGAACTCCTAGAAGTGAGCAGAGGAACAACCAGTGCGCACAGCAGCAGTCGGTGGGGAGAGGAAGCGGCCAAGCCGGATGCCCAGTGAGCCCCTCCCCAGGCCCCCAGCTCGGCCGAGCGGGCGGGCAGCTCGAGTTCCCTGCAGTGCTGGGGAGCCTGCACTGGCAGGTGCCGGCGTCTGCACCACCACCGCACCGCCTCCCCCGCCGCGGCATTCACTGGAAGCTGCGGGCCCCTCCTGAGGGTTCACAGACCTGCGAGACGCTGTGGAGACGCAGCCCACACCCCGCGGCCAAGCGCGGTCGTTTCTGGAAGACCAGTAGGGACCCTCCCACCCATCACCCTGCCCAGCTGGACCTCGTCCTGGGCAGTTAGATTTCCCTGTTCAGCCTGCCACGTGCACTTCTCCTAGAAAGGAGATTGACACGAGGCCACTGCCCACGAGTGAGGAGACAGAGCTGCCTCTCGGGTCACCGCAGCAGGCAGAGCCCTCGGGGCAGGCTGTGGGCGGCACGCTAGATCCAGGCTTGTGGGTGACCGGCACCACTGCCAAGTACACGGCCCAGGATGTGGAAGGGCCTGGCCCGGACCCGGGATCCTTGCAGGCGCTGCCACAGACGGCCCAGGCATCCCCTGAGCCTTGCAGGGGTGTGGGGCGATGGGCTCAGGGCTGGTCCCTGCCCCCTGCAACCAGCATGGGGGTGGACAGCCTGGGGTCTTGCCCTGCCCACCTCCCCGCCCTGTGTCCCACAGACGTGCCTGCTGATGCGCCAGCAGCACGAGGCCGCCGCCCTGAACGCCGTGCAGCGGATGGAGTGGCAGCTGAAGGTGCAGGAGCTGGACCCCGCCGGGCACAAGTCCCTGTGTGTGAACGAGGTGCCCTCCTTCTACGTGCCCATGGTCGACGTCAATGACGACTTCGTGCTGCTGCCAGCGTGACGCCCACGGGAGCTGCGTGTGTCTGCCCAGTGCTGCTGACAAGCCCGGCAGGGGAGGGAGAGACCACCTCGGCCATGGCCTCTGCCCCGTCCAGACTGGCCCTGAGGCCAGGAGGCAGGCCCCATCTCCTTATACCAGCTATGCGGGAGGAGGCGGCCTCACCAGCCCAGGCAGGAGATGGCGCCGCGGCGCCCACGGCGGACCGGGCTTCGGGCCCTGTCCCGCCCGCTGCAGAGGCAAGAGGGGCAGAGCAGCGTGTCCTGGACTTCCTGTCCACTCTGATCGGTTCAGTTGGACGGAGGGGTCCAGCTCTCCAGAGACCTCCAGGTCGGGGTGGGGGCAGGAGGACACCACCAGGCCTCAGGGCAGGCTGAGGACGCTGGGACACGGAGCCGGGACTCTCCCATAGTGTTTTTAATGGAGTCAAATCCACGTGGTTTGTATATTTTTTTCCTTTAATCTTGGGCATTTTGTTTCTCTTTCTGAGAACATAACTTGAAACACTACAGAGCCAATAATCATATAAAAAGTGTATCCGTAACGCTGTACAGTTTTATATACATTCACAATGTACTTTTGCTGCCTTCTAGATAATTTATTTTGCAACACATCACTGCACAGTTGTAAATAACTTATGTAACATCACTCAGTTACGTGTAAAGACAGAAATAAATTAATTAAAATGCTCTTTGTACATCACGCTGCCCTCCAGAGAGGCATGGCCACGTCTTGCTCCCCTGGCACCTCCTTTCCTTTCCCTCCTCCTGTCCCGCTGCACCCCCTTGGGGGGGATGTGGCCTCAGGGGCCTCCAAGAAGGGGGGTTGGGGAGGGGAGTCTGCAGGGCTCCCAGGTTCCCCCGGGTCACAGTGCACATGGAGCAGGGCTCCCTTGCTGAGCCGCCGCCCGCTGGTACGTTGTGGGACCCTCGAGTTTTCTAAACCACAGACTTCTCAGAACTGCCTGGCCCTGCCCAGGCTGGGGGTCCACAGCTTAGAACGCGAAGCCCCAACCACGCTCGTGAGGCCTGCGCCACACAGCCCAGGGCCTCGGGGTGAGGCCACAGAACCCTCAGGGGCCAACCTCTGCCTGCCCGGAGTCACAGAGGGCCTCGCTCTGGCTCACCTGGCCCGCCCAGCCGGCGCTGGCCTCCCTGGGACAGCAAGGCGGCTCGGACCAGCACTCCAACCTGCCGTTCTGCTGAGCCTGGCTCCCTCACGAAGCCACCTCGCTTCCAGGGCCTGCGCTCGGGGAGGAGGGGCCCGAGGAGGGGGGAGCACTCCGTGGAGCAGTCGGGATGCTCTCCAACCTCGCCATCGCAGGGTGCGTCTGTCGTGCCCCGGGCCACGTCAGCCTCACGGGGCTCCCCCCGCGCAGGGGACACAAAGCCAGGGTTGAGGGCAGCACCAAGACAAAGCATGCAGGTGGCCGGCGCCGCAGCTCACTAGGCTAATCCTCCGCCTAGCGGCGCCGGCACACCGGGTTCTAGTCCCGGTCAGGGCGCCGGATTCTGTCCCGGTTGCCCCTCTTCCAGGCCAGCCCTCTGCTGTGGCCAGGGAGTGCAGTGGAGGATGGCCCAGGTGCTTGGGCCCTGCACCCCATGGGAGACCAGGAAAAGCACCTGGCTCCTGGCTCCTGCCATCGGATCAGCGCGGTGCGCCTGCCGCAGCGCGCCGGCCGCGGCAGCCATTGGAGGGTGAACCAACGGCAAAGGAAGACCTTTCTCTCTGTCTCTCTCTCTCTCACTGTCCACTCTGCCTGTCAAAAAAAAAAAAAAAAAAAACAAAGCATGCAGGTGCTGCCGGGAAAGTGGCACTGGCAGACGCCCTCGGCGTGCATGGTGCCGTCCCCAACAGGCACCACAAAGCGAGGCTCCGTGTACAGCGTCTGGTTTTCCAGAAAACACTGGCCCGCAGCAGGAAAGCCACCAGCAGGTTACGTTTCTGCTGAAGCCCAGAAGTGGAAACTGTAAGACCAATTAATTACGTTCAAAGAACCAGCAAATCGTGGCTGAAGAATTTAGTGGCAGGGCTGGTGCTGTGGCGTAGCAGGTTAAGCTGCCACCTGCAATGCCGACATCCCACGATGGGTGAACCAGTGGATGGAAGACCTCCCTATCCCTCCCTCCCTCTCTCTAAATAAAAAAATAAAATCTCTTAAACAGGGTCCCGACTGGTGCAGCGGGTTGAGCCCCACTTGGGAAGCCTGCATCACAGATGGGGGTGACAGCCTGAATCCTGAGCACTCGGGCCATCCCTGGGCACTCGGGCCTCCCACCCAGCCTCCTGGATGGCCCGAGTGCTTGTGCCCTGCTGCCCCCAGGGGAGGCCTGGGTAGAGTTCCAGCCCCTGGCTTGGGCCTGGTCCAGCCCAGCTGTTTGTGGGTGTTGGGAAATGGACCACTAGATGGAAGATTGGTTCTTTCAGGCACCCAAATGGGATGAAAGCCCCTGACCCATGTCCCAGAGGCTCAGGAGCCCCCGGGAGCATGGACGCTGACCCCTACTTAGGTGCCAGGGGCAGCCTTGAAGGCAGGAGACCCCGCCCACAGACCCTTGGGGACCAGCGAGACGGACTTGACAGCCCTGGCCAGGGACATGCCTAGGACCGCAGAGAGGCTGTGTGCTTGCAGTTCTGATTCTAAACAGGAAGCAGTGCTGACAGCCACTGATGGCGGCAGTGGATTTGGGTCAAGGGGTTTAAAAATAATTCAAAACACAGTAAGAACCCTGTGAACTTCAGCGGAGTACTAGAAGGTACCCACTGCACACCAAAAGAGCAACAGAGCCGTAAGGCAGGAGCCGTGGGACAAAGACCCAGCAGAGCCCTACACAGCTACAAGGTGACGGCGCCGTGTCCACGCTGCCGCACTGGTGCGAGACCTGCACCGCTCCTGGCTCCCGCTGCCACCTCCCTCCTCCCCGTCTCAGGCAGAGACGGGCAGAGGGGATGAAGGACCTCAGCCATCAGTAGCTTTCTCCACAGAAGACCATCGGAGGGTGCCAAGGGTGTCCCCCAACCGCAGTGGGGAGTCGGAAATCCTGGCGGCTGGGGGTGGGGGGAGCAATAAGAAATCGCCAGAGAAAACAGACAGTGCCTGGTGTTGGGAAGCGTGCCGGAGGCAGAGGGCAGCACCAGCGGCCGTGACCTCTGAGCTTGGGGGCTCCGTGCGGAAGCGGAAACGCCTGCAGGGCGCCCGCCGGCTGCACGGGCCGGGCTGTGGGGAAGCATCACTTGGGCCGCGCTCGGTCCTCTACTTCCCTGAAGGGCACATTTGGGCCTTTGCCTGTTCCCACGCACAGCCCAGCCCCGGGGCCCGGCCGGCAATGCAGAGACCCCCCAGGACGTGGACAGGCGTTTAACCTCGTGCTGAAAACGCTCGCCTCCCTGACAGCAGCTGTGCCCCATCCTGGCTGCAGCTCCCTGCTAATGTGTGCCCTGGGTCAACAGTGGAGGCTGCCACCCACATGGGAGATCTGGCATGAGATCCCAGCTTCCGCCTGGCTCAGCCCCGGTGGGCACTGGGGGAGTGACCCAGGGGACAGGTCTATCCTCCCACGATCATGAAGTAAATTTTTAAAAACTGCGAACAGTGAGACCCCGGCCACCCGGACCCCAGACTGACCACGGAGGGCACACGCAGGACAGCTCACGGCAACAGCACAAAGCCTTCATGAGCCCCCACAGAACTAAGGCCCCACCTGGGACGCCACACCCTGGGCTGGAGCCCGCGGCAGCCCTGTTTCCCATCCAGCTCCTGGGAGACACTGGAGGATGGCCCATGTAGGAGACCCTGCCACGCTCGGGGGAGACCCAGATGGACTTCTGGCTCCTGGCATGGGCCTGGTCCTGACCTGGCTGTGGCACCCATTTGAGGAGTGACCCAGGGGATGGAAGCTCTCTCTTCCCCACTCCCAAACCAACCCCTCTCTGTTGCTCTTTTAAATAAACAACAACAACAACAACAAAGCTCTGTGATCTGAGGCAGCCGGGCTGTAACTGGCATCCTGATTCCCGCCGGGACAAGGTCCTGGGTGCAGGGCCAGCACTGCGGCCTAGCAGGTTAAGCCTTCAGCTGTGGCACCAGCATCCCATATGGGCACCGGTTCAAGTCCTGGCTGCTCCGTTTCTGATCCAGGGGCCTGAGAAAGCCGTGGAAGATGACCCAAGTGCTCGGGCCCCTGCACCCATGTGGGAGCGTCAGAGGAAGCTCCTGGGCTCAGATGGGCTCAGCTCCGGCCACTGGCCATTTGAGGAGGGAACCAGCGGATGGAAGACCTGTCTCTCCCTCTGTCTATAACTTAAAAAAGCCTCCGGGTGCAGTAAGTGGCGCCTCAGCTTCAACCCTCACAGGAATCGGGAGCGGCAGCTGATGCCACGCAGATCTGCCAGGTGTCACGGAGCTCAGTAACAAACGCGACAAGACGGAAACCCGCAACCACAGGACTCAGCTCCCTGGAGACAGCCGCGTGAGGACCCGATGGAGGCCAGGACCGCGTGCGGTCCAAAGGCAGAGCAGCGGCCCCGCCCACGGAGGCCCTCTGCTGGGCAGACGCCTGCCCCTCCTCCACGCCCAGGAGAGGGGGCCGGCGTTCTCCCCAGGAGACCCTGGGCGAGAAGCAGCACAGAGGAGAGCAGGAGCCGTAAGGCGAGGTCAGGACCCCGGGTCTGGGGGGTGGGTGGGGAGCGAGGCCCGGACCAGGCATCAGGTCACGTGTGGCACCCGCAAGTCGAAGCCAGGTGCCCGCGACTCCGTGCAGGCCTCCCGCGTGAGGGGCAGGAGTTCAAGCGCTTGTGCCACCTTCTGCTGCCTCCCAGGTTCCCGGCAGGACGCTGGACCGGAAGCGGAGCTGCCCGAGGCGCTGCATCCCACACGGGGCCGGGTTTCCCCCGGGGCTCCCGGCTCCCGGCTCCTGCTGACGAGCGTGCCGGGAGGCAGCGGCGACGGCCCAGCTAACCGGGTCTGTGCCCGCCGCGCGGATGGAGCTGGCTCCGGCCTGGCCCAGCCCGGCTTAGCCCTGGCTGTTGTCAGCACCTGCGGAGTGAACCAGCAGACGGGCGCCTCCTGTCTCTGTACTATCCGCTCCTCAAATTTTAAAAGTTGTCTTTACAAGAGAAAGAACGCTGCGTACTGGTAAGTGGTTGAATACAGCAGGAAGACGCAACAGCTGCAGACACTGACGTTCCTCGTAACGGCCGCCTGGAGCCGGGCCAGCCCCAGGGCTCCCTGGGTGCGCCCGAGGGGAGGGGCCCGTGCCTCCGACACCCAAGCCACAGACACGAGAGGCCACTGTCCCGCACAGCGCGGGCAGGCGGCACCTGTCCTGGGACAGCCCGAGCAGCCTGACGCCCACGTGCACACGGCGGGGGAAGGGACCTCACATCACGCGACAGAAGCGTCAGCCAACCCGGAACAGTGGGAATACTGCGGCACGGAAGCCAGTGCAAGCCGCGCCCCCGGCGAGCCAAGGCTCAGGGCTTCTCCCCGAGATCACCGGCACCGTGGGGACCCCTCCCCTCGGACCCAGGGCTGGGCAACACCTCACCCCTCTGCTGGCACTCGGGGTGAGCCACTGTCTTCCATTCATGGCCCTCTGCCCCGGTGCTGGGCATGGTGGGGACAATGCATCTGGCTCTCCCTCCTGGACAGCCCAGGACCTGCGTTAGCAGGAAGCTGGAGTCAGGAGCCGATCCAGGACTCAACCCCAGGCACCCCGAAACAGGACGTGGGCACCCCAAGCCATGTCTGCCCCTACACACAACGCCCAGCCCCAAGACACTGTGAAAGCCGAGAGGTGATGTCCTCACGGCAGGACACAGCGAACACCACCACGGTGGTCCACACGGCCACGCTAAGGCCATTGGTGAAAGGGCCTCAGAGACAGCAGGAGGAACCGCCTTGACCTTGGGGTGAGAGGTCAAGGAACTCGAGGAAGGAAACGCCCAGGGGCCGGTGCCGCCGCGTGGCACGTGAAGCCACCAATGCGACACTGGCATCCCACGTGGGCACGCTGCGTGCCGTGGCTGCTCCACTTCCGATCCAGCTCCCTGCTAATGCACCTGGAGAAACAGCAGGAGACGGCCCAGGCGCCGGGGCCCCTGCCATGCAGGTGGCAGACCCGGACGAAGCCCCTGCTTCCTGGCTTCGACCTGGCCCGGTGCTGGCTGTTGTGGCCATCTGGGGCGTGAACCAGCTGATGACTGTCTGACTTTCACAGTAAATCAATCTTTTTAAAAAAGGGGGCCAGCACTGTGGCGTAGCAGATCAAGCCACTGCCTGCGATGACGGCATCTCCTATGGGCACCGGTTCCATCCCGGCTGCTCCACTTCCCATCCAGCTCCCTGCTGGGGCCCAGGAAGGCAGTGGAGGATGGCTCAAGTTCTTGGGCCCTGCACCCGCGTGGGAGACCCAGAAGCTCCGGGCTCCTGGCTTTGACCTGGCCCACCCTGGCCATTGCAGCCATTTGGGGAGTAAACCAGCAGAGAGAAGCTCTCTCTCTCTCTCTTTGCTTCTGCCTTTCAATTAAATAAATACATCTTTTAAAAAGAAAAAAATGGGTGCTACATTTGAAAAACCAGTCACAAATACACGGAAACCCAGCACGCGTGTGTGGAGTGCAGACTCAGCACTGCTAGTACTGCTCAGTGCTCTTGACTCAGTACCGCCACCCGAGTGACCGGGAATCCGGCACTCCCCGTCACAACCCCGTGGACGCCGGCACGAGGCCTCGTCTGGCCGCCCACCTGAACGTGAGGACGCCCCGAAAGGCCAGAATGCTGGGGCAGAGCTGGAGGACTGCCCACCAATGATCAGAGGGGGAAGACTGCCCGCCCCTGACCAGAGTTAGAGGACTGCCCGAAACTGCCCAAAGCGGAGGATTCCCCGTCCCTGATGAGAGCTGAAGGACTGCCTGCCCCTGACCACAGAGGGAGGACCCCCTGCCCCTGACACAGCGGGAGGACTCCTCAACCCTGAGCAGAGCTGGAGGACTCCCCGCCCCTGACCAGAGCTGGAGGACTGCCCGTCCCTGACCAGAGCTGGAGGACTCCCAGCCCCTGACCACAGCGGGAGGACTCCCCGCTCCTGACCTCAGCTAGAGGACTGCCCATCCCTGACTACAGCGGGAGGCCTCCCCACCCCTGACCACAGACGGAGGACTCCCCACCTCTGACAACAGCTGGAGGACTCCCCACTACTGATGTCAGCAGAAGGACTCCCCACCCCTGACCACAGCGGGAGGTCTGTCCACCACTGACCACAGCGGGAGGACTCCCCACCAATGACCACAGCCCCACCAATGACCCAACCCTGATCACAGTGGGAAGACTCCACGTCCCTGACCAAAGTAAGACAACTGCCCGTCCCTGACCAGAGCTGGAGGATTCCCCACCCCTGACCACAGTGGGAGGACTCCCTGCCCCTTACCACAGTGGAAGGACTCCTTGCCCCTGTCCAGAGCTGGAGGACTTTCCCTGACCACAGCAGGAGGATTCCCCGTCCCTGACCACAGCTCAAGGACTCCCTGTCCCTGACCAGAGCTGACGGACTGCCCACCCCTGACCACAGTGGGAGGAATCTCCTCCCTGTTCAGAGCTGGAGGACTCACCTTCCCTGACCAGAACTGGAGGACTCCCCATACATTACCACAACTCGAGGACTCCCCGTCCCATGAACACAGCTCATGGACTGCCTGCCCATGACCACAGCGGGAGGACTGCCCACGCCTGACCACAGTGGGAGGAATCCCCTCCCTGATCAGAGCTGAAGGACTACCCGCCCCTAACAAGAGCTGGAGTACTCCCCTTCCCTGATGAGAGCTGGAGGACTCCCCACTCCTGACCAGAGCTGGAGGACTACCCACCCCTGACCACAGCTAAAGGACTCCCTGCCACTAACCTCAGTGTATGGACTCCCCGCCACGGACCACAGCAGGAGGATTCCCCACCCCTGACCACAGGGGGAGGACAGCCCATCTCTGACCACAGGGGGAGCACTGCCCGCCCCTGACCACAGCTGGAGGACTCCCCGCCCCTGACCACAGCTCGAGGACACCCCGTCCCTGACCACAGCTCGAGGACACCCCGTCCCTGACCACAGCTCGAGGACACCCCATCCCTGACCACAGCAGGAAGACTCCCCACTGTTGACCATAGCTGGAGGATTCCATGTCCATGACCAGAACTGGAGGACTCCCCGTCCCTGACCACAGCTCGAGGACTCCCCGTCCATGACCACAGCTCACAGACTGCCTGCCCATCACCACAGTGCGAGGACTGCCTGGCTCTAACTACAGTGGGAGGAATGCCCTCCCTGATCAGAGCTGGAGGACTCCCCACACCTGACGAGAGCTGCAGGACTGCCCGTCCCTGACCAGAGCTGAAGGACTTCCCCTGACCACAGCGGGAGCAGTCCCCATCCCTGACCACGGCTCGAGGACTTCCCATCCCTGACCACAGCTGGAGGACTGCCCGCCCATGACCACAGCTGTCTGAATGCCCATCCCTGATCAGAGCTGGAGGACTGCCCGCCCCTGAACAACGGGAGAACTGCCTGTCCCTGGCCATAACGGGAGGACTTCCCACCCCTGACCACAGCAGGAGTACTTCCCCTGACCACAGTGGGAGCAGTCCCCATCCCTGAACACAGCTTGAGGATTCCGGGTCCCTGACCACAGTGGGAGGACTCCCCACCCATGACAGCAGTGGGAGGACTACCTACCTCTGACCACAGTGGGAAGATTGCCCACCCCACCCACAGCGGGAGGACTTCCCACCCCTGACCACAGCAGGAGGACTCCCCACCGCTGATCAGAACTGGAGGACTCCCTGCCCATGAACACAACGCAAGGACTCCCCGCCTCTTACCACAGCTGGGAGACTCCACTCACATGAACACAGCGGGAGGACTCCCCACCCCTGACCACAGCGGGAGGACCCCCCGCTCCTGACAAGACTGGGAGGACTCCCCACTCTTGACCACAGTGGGAGGAGTGCCCATCCCTGACCACAGTGGGAGGACTCCCCGTCCCTGACCACAGTTTGAGGACTCCCCGCTCCTGAACACAGCTGGAGGACTCACCGTCCCTGACCAGAGCTGGAGGACTCCCCATCCTTGCCAAAGCTGGAGAACTCCCCACCCCTGACCAGAGCTGCAGGACTACCCACCCCTGACCACAGTTTGAGGACTCCCCGCTCCTGACCAGAGCTGGAGGACTCCCCGACCCTGACCACAGTTTGAGGACTCCCCGCTCCTGACCACAGCGGGAGGATTCCCCACTCCTTACCAGAGCTGGAGGACTCCCCGACCCTGACTAGAGCTGGAGGACTTCCCTTGACCACAGCGGGATGACTCCCTTTCCCTGACCGCATTAGGAGGACTGCCCATCCCTGACCGCATTGGGAGGACTGCCTTCCCTGACCACAATGGGATGACTCCCCGCCCCTGACCAGAGCTGGAATACTCCCCACTCCTGACCACAGCTCGAGGACTGCCTGCCCATGACCACAGCGCAAGGACTGCCTGGCCCTGACCAGAGCTGGAGAACTTCCCCTGACCACAGTGGGAGGACTCCCCATACCTGAACACAGCTCGAGACTCTGGGTCCCTGACCACAGTGGGAAGACTCCCCTTCCCTGAACACAGCTGGAGGACTCCCCGTCCCTGACCAGAGCTGGAGGACTCCCCGTCCTTGCCAAAGCTGGAGGACTCCGCGCCCGACCACAACAGGAGGATTCCAAGCTCCTGACCACAGCTAGAGGACTCCCTGCCACTGACCTCAGTGGATGGACTCCCCGCCACGGGCCACAGCAGGAGGACTCGCCACTCCTGACCACAGGGGGAGGACAGCCCATCTCTGACCACAGAGGGAGGACTTCCCACCCCTGACCACTGCTGGAGGATTCCCCGCCCCTGAACAACTGGAGAACTGCCTGTCCCTGGCCATAACGGGAGGTCTTCCCCTGACCACAGCGGGAGGACTCCCAGCACCTGACCACAGCTTGAGGATTCTTCCCCTGACCATAGTGTGAGGACTCCCCACCCATGACAGCAGTGGGAGGACTACCTTCCTCTGACCACAGCGGGAATACTGCCCACCCCAACCACAGCGGGAGGACTTCCCACCCCTGTCCACAGCAGGAGGACTCGCTGCCCCTGACCTCAGCTGGAGGACTCCCTACCGCTGATCAGAACTGGAGGACTCCCCATCCGTGAACGCAACGCGAGGACTCCGCGCCTCTTACCACAGCTGGAGGACTGCACGCCCATGAACACAGCGGGAAGACTCCCCACCCCTGACCACAGCAGGAGGACTGGCCATCGCACACCACGGCTGGAGGACTGCCCGTCCCTGACCACAGCTGTCTGAATGCCCGTTCCTGACCACAGCTGGAGGACTCCTCACCATTGACCATAGCGGGAGGACTCCCCACCCCTGACCACAGCCGGAGGATTCCCCACCCCTGACCACAGCAGGAGGACTCCCAGTCCCTGACCACAGTTTGAGGACTCCCTGCTCCTGACCACAGAGGGAGGATTCCCCGCTCCTTACCCGAGCTGGAGGACTCCCCGACCCAGACTAGAGCTGGAGGACTTCCCTTGACCACAGTGGGATGACTCCCTTTCCCTGACCGCATTAGGAGGACTGCCTTCCCTGACCACAATGGGATGACTCCCCACCCCTGACCAGAGCTGGAATACTCCCCACTCCTGACCACAGCGGGAAGACTCCCTGCCCCTGACCACAGCGGGAGGACTCCCTGCCCCTTACCAGAGCTGGAGGACTGCCCGTTCCTGACCACAGCTCGAGGACTGCCAGACCATGACCACAGCGCAAGGACTGCCTGGCCCTGACCAGAGCTGGAGAACTTCCCCTGACCACAGTGGGAGGACTCCCCATACCTGAACACAGCTTGAGACTCCAGGTCCCTGACCACAGTGGGAAGACTCCTCTTCCCTGAACACAGCTGGAGGACTCCCCATCCCTGACCAGAGCTGGAGGACTCCCCGTCCTTGCCAAAGCTGGAGGACTCCACACCCCTGACCACAACAGGAGGACTCCACGCTCCTGACCACAGCCAGAGGACTCCCTGCCCCTGACCACAGCCGGAAGACTCCCCACCCCTGACACAGCGGGAGGACTCCCCACCACTGACCATAGCGGGAGGATTGCCCATCACTGACCACAGCGGGAGGACTGCCTGTCCCTGACCACAGCTGAAGGAATCCCCACCCCTGACCACAGCTCGAGGACTGCTCGCTCATGACCACTATTGAGGATTGCCCACCCCTGACCACAGCAGGACTGCCCATCCCTGACCACAGTTGGAGGAAACCCCTCCATGATCAGAGCTGGAGGACTCCCTGCCCCTGACCACAGCGGGAGGACTGCCTGTCCCTGACCGAAGCTGGAGGACTACCTGTCCCTGACCACAGCTGGAGGACTGCCTGCCCTTGACCACAGCGGGAGGACTCCCTGTACCTGACCAGAACTGGAGGACTCACAGTCCCTGACCACAGCTCGAGGAGTGGCTGCCCATGACCACAGTGGGGGGACTGCCTGCCTGTGACCACAGTGGGAGGAATCCCCTCATGATCAGAGCTAGAGGACTCCCCACTCCTGACCAGAGCTGGAGAACTCCCCATCACTGACCACAGCGGGAGGACTCCCCATCCTTGCCAAAGCTGGAGGACTCTGCACCCCTGACCAAAGTAGGAGGACTCCTCGCCCCTGACCACAGCGGGAGGACTGCCCGTCCCTGACCAGAGTTGGAGGACTACCCGCCCCTGACCTCAGCAGGAGGACTGCCTGCCCCTGACTACAGCGGGAAGACTCCCCACTCCTGACCAGAGCTGGAGAACTCCCCATCACTGACCAGAGCTGGAGGACTCCCCACCCATGAACACAGCGGGAGGACTCGCCGTCCCTGACCACAGCGGGAGGACTCCCCGCACCTTACCACAGCTCGAGGATGCCCCGTCCCTGACCACAGCAGGAAGACTGCCCGTCCCTGACCAGAACTAGAAGAGTCCCTGCCGCTGACCACAGCCCAAGGACTGCCCGCCCATGACCACAGTTGGAGGACTCCCCATCCCTGACCACAGCGGAAGGTCTTCCAGCCCCTGACCAAGGCGGGAGGACTCCCCGCTCCTGACCACAGGGGGAGTACTCCCTGCCCCAGACCACAGCTAGAGGACTCCATGCCCTTGACCAGAGCTGGAGGACTCCCCGCCCATGAACACAGCTGGAGGACTCCCTGCCCAAAACACAGCAGGAGGACTCCCCGCCCAAGAACACAGCTCACAGACTGCCTGCCCATGACCACAGTGCGAGGACTGCCTGGCCCTGACCACAGTGGGAGGAATCCACTCCCTGATCAGAGCTGGAGGACTGCCCGTCCCTGACCAGAGCTGGAGGATTCCCCGCCCCTGAACAACGGGAGAACTGCCTGTCCCTGGCCATAACGGGAGGACTTCCCCTGACCACAGCGGGAGGACTCCCCGCACCTGACCACAGCTGGAGGACTGCCCATCCCTGAACAGAGCTGGAGGACTGCCCATGCTGGACCAGAGCTGGAGGACTCCCCACCCTGACCACAGTTGGAGAACTCCCCGCCCCTGGCCAGAGCTGGAAGACTGCCCGTCCCTGACCAAAGCTGGAGGACTGCCCGCCCCTGACCAAAGCTGGAGGACTCCCCACCCCTGACCAGAGCTGGAAGACTGCCCATCCCTGACCACAGCAGTACTTCCCCTGACCACAGTGGGAGGACTCCCCATACCTGAACACAGCTTGAGGACTCCGGGTCCCTGACCACAGTGGGAGGACTCCCCACCCATGACCACAGTGGGAGAACTACCTTCCTCTGACCACAGCGGGAAGACTGCCCACCCCGACCACAGCGGGAGGACTTCCCACCCCTGACCACAGTGGGAGGACTCGCTGCCCCTGACCACAGAGGGAAGACTCCCTCCCCCTGACCACAGCTGGAGGACTCCCCACCGCTGATCAGAACTGGAGGACTCCCCACCCATGAACACAATGCGAGGACTCCCCGCCTCTTACCACAGCTGGAGGACTCCCCACCCATGACCACAGTGGGAGGACTCCCTGCTCCTGACAAGACCAGGAGGACTCCCCACTCTTGACCACAGTGAGAGGAGTGCCCATCTGACCACAGTGGGAGGACTCCCCATCCCTGACCACAGTTTGAGGACTCCCTGCTCCTGACCACAGCGGGAGGACTCCCCGCCACTGACCACAGCGGGAGGACTCACCGGCCATGACCAGAGCTGGGGAACTCCCCACCCCTGACTAGAGCTGGAGGACTACCCACCCCTGACCACAGCTAGAGGACTCCCTGCCACTGACCTCAGTGGATGGACTCCCCGCCATGGACCACAGCAGGAGGACTCCCCACCCCTGACCACAGGGGGAGTACAGCCCATCCCTGACCACAGGGGGAGGACTGCACGCCCCTGACCACATGGGGAGGACTCCCTGCCCCTGACCACAGCTCAAGGACTCCCCACCCCTGACCACAGCGGGAAGACTCCCCACTGTTGACCATAGCTGGAGGATTCCCTGTCATTGACCAGAACTGGAGGACTCCCCGTCCCTGACCACAGCTCGAGGACTCCCCGTCCATGACCACAGCTCACAGACTGCCTGCACATGACCACAGTGCAAGGACTGCCTGGCTCTAACTACAGTGGGAGGAATGCCCTCCCTGATCAGAGCTGGAGGACTCCCCACTCCTGACGAGAGCTGCAGGACTGCCCGTCCCTGACCAGAGCTGAAGGACTCTCCGTCCATGAGCTGGAATAAAGGACTGCCCGTCCCTGACCAGAGCTGGAGGACTTCCCCTGACCACAAGGGAGCAGTCCCCATCCCTGACCATGGATTGAGGACTTCCCATCCCTGACCACAGCTGGAGGATTCCCCACTCTTGACCACCTCGGGACGACTCCCAGCCCCTGACCACAGCAGGAAGACTGCCCATCCCTGACCGCATTGGGAGGACTGCCTTCCCTGACCACAATGGGATGACTCCCCACCCCTGACCAGAGCTGGAATACTCCCCACTCCTGACCACAGCGGGAGAACTCCCTACCCCTTACTAGAGCTGGAGGACTGACCGTCCCTGACCACAGCAGGAGGACCGCCTGCCTATGACCACAGCGCAAGGACTGCTGGCCCTGACCAGAGCTGGAGAACTTCCCCTGACCACAGTGGGAGGACTCCCCATACCTGAATACAGCTCAAGACTCCGGGTCCCTGACCACAGTGGGAAGACTCCCCTTCCCTGAAAACAGCTGGAGGACTCCCCGTCCCTGACCAGAGCTGGAGGACTCTGCGCCCCTGATCACAACAGGAGGACTCCACGCTCCTGACCACAGCCGGAGGACTCCCCACCCCTGACCAGAGCGGGAGGACTCCCCGCCACTGACCATAGCGGGAGGATTGCCCATCACTGACCACAGCGGGAGGACTGCCTGTCCCTGACCACAGCTGAAGGAATCCCCACCCCTGACCACAGCTCGAGGACTGCTCGCTCATGACCGCTATTGAGGATTGCCCACCCCTGACCACAGCAGGACTGCCCATCCCTGACCACAGTTGGAGGAAACCCCTCCATGATCAGAGCTGGAGGACTCCCTGCCCCTGACCACAGCGGGAGGACTGCCTGTCCCTGACCGAAGCTGGAGGACTACCTGTCCCTGACCACAGCTGGAGGACTGCCTGCCCTTGACCACAGCGGGAGGACTCCCTGTACCTGACCAGAACTGGAGAACTAACAGTCCCTGACCACAGCTCGAGGAGTGGCTGCCCATGACCACAGTGGGAGGACTGCCTGCCTGTGACCACAGTGGGAGGAATCCCCTCATGATCAGAGCTAGAGAACTCCCCGCTCCTGACCAGAGCTGGAGAACTCCCCACCCCTGACCACAGCTTGAGGACTCCCTGCCGTGATACAGCGGGAGGACTCCCCGCTCCTGACCACAGCGGGAGGACTCCCCATCCTTGCCAAAGCTGGAGGACTCCGCACCCCTGACCAGAGTTGGAGGACTCCTCGCCCCTGACCACAGCGGGAGGACTGCCCGTCCCTGACCAGAGTTGGAGGACTACCCGCCCCTGACCTCAGCAGGAGGACTGCCTGCCCCTGACTACAGCGGGAAGACTCCCCACTCCTGACCAGAGCTGGAGAACTCCCCATCACTGACCAGAGCTGGAGGACTCCCCACCCATGAACACAGCGGGAGGACTCGCCGTCCCTGACCACAGCGGGAGGACTCCCCGCACCTTACCACAGCTCGAGGATGCCCCGTCCCTGACCACAGCAGGAAGACTGCCCGTCCCTGACCAGAACTAGAGGAGTCCCTGCCGCTGACCACAGCCCAAGGACTGCCCGCCCATGACCACAGTTGGAGGACTCCCCATCCCTGACCACAGCGGAAGGTCTTCCAGCCCCTGACCAAGGCGGGAGGACTCCCCGCTCCTGACCACAGGGGGAGTACTCCCTGCCCCAGACCACAGCTAGAGGACTCCATGCCCTTGACCAGAGCTGGAGGACTCCCTGCCCATGAACACAGCAGGAGGACTCCCCGCCCATGAACACAGCTCACGGACTGCCTGCCCATGACCACAGTGCAAGGACTGCCTGGCCCTGACCACAGTGGGAAGAATCCCCTCCCTGATCAGAGCTGGAGGACTGCCCGTCCCTGACCAGAGCTGGAGGATTCCCCGCCCCTGAACAACGGGAGAACTGCCTGTCCCTGGCCATAACGGGAGAACTTCCCCTGACCACAGTGGGAGGACTCCCCGCACCTGACCACAGCTGGAGGACTGCCCATCCCTGAACAGAGCTGGAGGACTGCCCATGCTGGACCAGAGCTGGAGGACTCCCCACCCCTGACTACAGTTGGAGAACTCCCCGCCCCTGGCCAGAGCTGGAAGACTGCCCGTCCCTGGCCAGAGCTGGAAGACTGCCCATCCCTGACCAAAGCTGGAGGACTGCCCGCCCCTGACCAAAGCTGGAGGACTCCCCACCCCTGACCAGAGCTGGAAGACTGCCCATCCCTGACCACAGCAGGAGTACTTCCCCTGACCACAGTGGGAGGACTCCCCATACCTGAACACAGCTTGAGGACTCCGGGTCCCTGACCACAGTGGGAGGACTCCCCATCCATGACCGCAGTGGGAGGACTACCTTCCTCTGACCACAGCGGGAAGACTGCCCACCCCGACCACAGCGGGAGGACTTCCAACCCCTGACCACAGCGGGAGGGCTCACTGCCCCTGACCTCAGCTGCTGGACTCCCAGTCCCGGACCACAACTGGAGGACTCCCCGCCCCTGACCACAGAGGGAAGACTCCCCGCCCCTGACCACAGAGGGAAGACTCCCTGCCCCTGACCACAGCTGGAGGACTCCCCGCCCATGAACACAATGATAGGACTCCACGCCCATTAACACAACGGGAGGACTCCCCACTCCTGACAAGACTGGGAGGACTCCCCACGCTTGACCACAGTGGGAGGAGTGCCCATCCCTGACCACAGCGGGAGGACTCCTCGTGCCTGACCACAGCTGGAGGAATCCCTGCCACTGACCACAGCGGGAGGACTCCTCATGCCTGACCAGAGCTGGAGGACTCCCCGTCCCTGACCAGAGCTGGAGGACTCCCCATCCTTGCCAAAGCTGGAAAACTCCCCACCCCTGACCAGAGCTGGAGGACTACCCACCCCTGACCACAACTAGAGGACTCCCTGCCACTGACCTCAGTGGATGGACTCCCCGCCACGGACCACAGCGGGAGGACTCCCCACCCCTGAAAACAGGGGGAGGACCCATCCCTGACCACAGGGGGAGGACTCCCCGCCCCTGACCACAGCTGGAGGACTCCCCGCCCCTGACCACAGCGGCAGACTCCCCGCCCCTGACCACAGCTCAAGGACTCCCCATCCCTGACCACAGCTCGAGGACACCCCGTCCCTGACCACAGCAGGAAGACTCCCCACTGTTGACCATAGCTGGAGGATTCCCTGTCCTTGACCAGAACTGGAGGACTCCCCGTCCGTGACCACAGCTCACAGACTGCCTGCCCATCACCACAGTGCGAGGACTGCCTGGCTCTAACTACAGTGGGAGGAATGCCCTCCCTGATCAGAGCTGGAGGACTCCCCACTCCTGACGAGAGCTGCAGGACTGCCCGTCCCTGACCAGAGCTGAAGGACTTCCCCTGACCACAGCGGGAGCAGTCCCCATCCCTGACCACGGCTCGAGGACTTCCCATCCCTGACCACAGCTGGAGGACTGCCCGCCCATGACCACAGCTGTCTGAATGCCCATCCCTGACCACAGCGGGAAGACTCCCCGCCCCTGACCACAGCTGGAGGACTCCCCACTCTTGACCACCTCGGGAGGACTCCCCACCGCTGACCACAGCGGGAGGACTGCCATCGTTGACCACAGCTCGAGGACTGCCCGTCCCTGACCACAGCTGTAGGACTCCTCACCACTGACCATAGCGGGAGGACTGCCCACCCCTGACCACAGCAGGAGGACTCCCCGTCCCTGACCACAGTTTGAGGACTCCCTGCTCCTGACCACAGCGGGAGGACTGCCCAACCCTGACCAGAGTTGGAGGACTCCCCGACCCTGACTAGAGCTGGGGGACTTCCCTTGACCACAGTGGGATGACTCCCTTTCCCTGACCACAGCAGGAGGACTGCCCATCCCTGACCGCATTCGGAGGACTGCCTTCCCTGACCACAATGGGAGGACTCCCCACCCCTGACCAGAGCTGGAATACTCCCCACTCCTGACCACAGCGGGAAGACTCCCTGCCCCTGACCACAGCTGGAGGACTCCCTGCCCCTTACCAGAGCTGGAGGACTGCCCGTTCCTGACCACAGCTCGAGGACTGCCTGCCCACGACCACATCGCAAGGACTGCCTGGCCCTGACCAGAGCTGGAGAACTTCCCCTGACCACAGTGGGAGGACTCCCCATACCTGAACACAGCTCGACTCCGGGTCCCTGACCACAGTGGGAAGACTCCCCTTCCCTGAACACAGCTGGAGGACTCCCCGTCCCTGACCAGAGCTGGAGGACTCCCCGTCCTTGCCAAAGCTGGAGGACTCCGCACCCCTGACCACAACAGGAGGACTCCACGCTCCTGACCACAGCCCGAGGACTCCCCACCCCTGACCACAGCGGGAGGACTCCCCGCCACTGACCATAGCGGGAGGATTGCCCGTCACTGACCACAGCGGGAGGACTGCCTGTCCCTGACCACAGCTGGAGGAATCCCCGCCCCTGACCACAGCTCGAGGACTGCTCGCTCATGACCACAGTTTGAGGATTGCCCACCCCTGACCACAGCAGGACTGCCCATCCCTGACCACAGTTGGAGGAAACCCCTCCATGATCAGAGCTGGAGGACTCCCTGCCCCTGACCACAGCGGGAGGACTGCCTGTCCCTGACCACAGCTGGAGGACTGCCTGCCCTTGACCACAGCGGGAGGACTCCCTGTACCTGACCAGAACTGGAGAACTAACAGTCCCTGACCACAGCTCGAGGAGTGGCTGCCCATGACTACAGTGGGAGGACTGCCTGCCTGTGACCACAGTGGGAGGAATCCCCTCATGATCAGAGCTAGAGGACTCCCCGCTCCTGACCAGAGCTGGAGAACTCCCCATCACTGACCAGAGCTGGAGGACTCCCCACCCATGAACACAGCGGGAGGACTCGCCGTCCCTGACCACAGCTCGAGGATGCCCCGTCCCTGACCACAGCAGGAAGACTGCCCGTCCCTGACCAGAACTAGAGGAGTCCCCACCGCTGACCACAGCCCAAGGACTGCCCGCCCATGGCCACAGTTGGAGGACTCCCCATCCCTGACCACAGAGGAAGGTCTTCCAGCCCCTGACCAAGGCGGGAGGACTCCCCGCTCCTGACCACAGGGGGAGTACTCCCTGCCCCAGACCACAGCTAGAGGACTCCATACCCCTGACCAGAGCTGGAGGACTCCCCGCCCATGAACACAGCTCACGGACTCCCTGCCCATGAACACAGCTCAAGGACTCCCCACCCCTGACCATAGCTGGAGGACTTCCCTTGACCACAGCAGGATGACTCCCTTTCCCTGACCACAGCAGGAGGACTGCCCGTCCCTGACCACAACAGGTGGACTGCCCGCCCCTGACCAAGGCGAGAATACTCCCCACTCCTGGCCACAGTGGGAAGACTCCCTGCCTCTGACCACAGCGGGAGGACTCCCTGCCCCTGACCAGAGCTGGACAACTGCCCATCCCTGACCACAGCTCGAGGACTGCCCTTCCCTGACCACAGCTCGCGGACTGCCTGCCCATGACCACAGCGCGAGGACTGCCTGGCCCTGACCACAGCTGGAGGACTCCCTGTCCCTGACCAGAGCTGGAGAACTCCCTGCTCCTGTCCAGAGCTGGAGGACTCCCCACACCTGACCTCAGCTATAGGACTGGCTGCCCCTGACCTCAGCTCTGGGACTGGCTGCCCATGACATCAGTGGGAGGACTGCCCACCCGTGACCACAGTGGGAGGAATCCCCTCATGATCAGAGCTGGAGGACTCCCTGCTCCTGACCAGAGCTGGAGGACTCCCTGCTCCTGACCAGAGCTGGAGGACTCCCCGCCCCTGACCACATCTGGAGGACTCCCTGCCCCTGACCACATCTGGAGGACTGCCTTCCAGTGACCACAGCGGGAGGACTCCCCGTCCCTGACCACAGCAGGAGGACTCCCCATCCTTGCCAAGCTGGAGGACTCCACGCCACTGACCACAGCAGGACTCCACACTCCTGAACACAGAGGGAAGACTGCTTGCCAGTGACTACAGTGGGAGGACTCCCCACCCTGACCACAGCTGGAGAACTCCCTGCCCTTGACCGCAGCTCGAGGATTGCCTGTCGCTGACCACAGCTCGAGGACTGCCCATCCCTGACCAGAGCTGGAAGATTCCCCACCCCTGACCACAGCGGAAGGACTGCCTTTCCCTGATCACAGCGGGAGGACTGCCCGTCCCTGACCACAGTGGGAGGAATCCCCTCCATGATAGAGCCTGAGGACCCCCCGCCCATGACCAAGCTGGAGGACTGCCTGTCCTTGACCACAACTGGAGGACTGCCCACCCTTGACCACATCTGGAGGATGGCCTTCCAGTGACCACAGCGGGAGGACTCCCCGCTCCTGACTGGAGCTGGAGGACTCCCCATCCTTGCCAAAGCTGGAGGACTCCACGCTCCTGAGCACAGCAGGAGGACTGCCTGCCAGTGACTACAGCGGGAGGACTCTCCACCCCTGACCACATCTGGAGGACTGCCTGCCAGTACTACAGCGGGAGGACTCTCCACCCCTGACCACATATGGAGGACTGCCTGCCAGTACTACAGCAGCAGGACTCCCCGCTCCTGACTGGAGCTGGAGGACTCTCCATCCTTGCCAAAGCTAGAGGACTCCACTCCCCTGACCACAGTAAGAGAACTTCATGCTCCTGACCACAGTGGGAGGACACCTCGCCCCTGACCAGAGCTGGAGGACTGCCGTCCCTGACCACAGTGGGAGGATTGCCCATCCCTGACCACAGCTGAGGACTGCCTGTCGCTGACCAGAGTTGGAGGACTACCCACCCCTGACCACCGCAGGAGGACTGCCTGCCCCTGACTACAGTGGGAAGACTCCCCACTCCTGACCAGAGCTGGAGAACTCCCCACTCCTGACCAGAGCTGGAGGACTCCCCACCCATGAACACAGTGGGAGGACTTGCTGTCCCTGACCACAGTGGGCAGACTCCCTGTCCCTGACCACAGTAGGAGTATTCCCCGCCCCTGACCAGAGCTGGAGGACTTCCCCTGACCACAGTGGGAGGACTCCCTGTACCTTACCACAGCTCGAGGATGCCCCATCCCTGACCACAGCTGGAAGACTCCCCGTCTCTGACCAGAACTGGAGGAGTCCACGCTGCTGACCACAGCTCGAGGACTGCTCGCTCATGACCACAGTTGGAGGACATCCCGTCCCTGACCAGAGCTGGAGAACTCCCCGTCCATGAGCTGGAATGGAGGACTGCCCACCCATGACCACATTGGGAGGACTCCCCACGCTTGACCACATCGGGAGGACTCCCCGCTCCTGACCAGTGTTGAAGAACTCCCCGTCCTTGCCAAAGCTGGAGGACTCCCCGCCACTAACCACAGCAGGAAGACTCCACGCTCCTGACCACATCGGGAGGACTCCCTGTCCCTGACCAGAGCTGGAGAACTGCCTGTCCCTGACCAGAGTTGGAGGACTCCTCGCCCCGACCACAGCTGGAGGACTCCCCATCCCTGACCAGAGCTAGAGAACTCCCGGCACATGACCACAGCAGGAGGACTGCCCATCACTGACCAGAGCTGGAGGACTTCCCCTGACCACAGCGGGAGGACTCCCCATACCTGAACACAGCTCGAGGACTCCCCACCCATGAACACAGCTGGAGGACTCCAGTCCACTGACCATAGCGGGAGGACTGCCCGTCACTGACCACAGCAGGAGGACTCCCCACCCCTGACCACAGCGGGAGGACTGCCCATCCCTGACCAGAGCTGGAGGACTGGCTATCGCTCACCACAGATTGAGGACTCCCCGCTCCTGACCACAGCGGGAAGATTTCCCACTCCTTACCAGAGCTGGAAGACTCCCCACCCCTGACCTCAGTGGGAGGACTCCCCGCCCCTGACCAGAGCTGGAGGACTGCCTGTCCCTGACCACAGCGGGAGGACTCCACCTGACCACAGCAGGAGGTCTCCCCTTCCCTGTCCACAGCTGGACTGAGTAGTATGGCGCTGGCGTCCACACTGCCCCAGGGGCCGGACGAGAGCCCAGAAGTCGGCCCTCACCAGGGGTCAGCTGCTTCACAGGGTACCCAGGCCACCGGCTGGGGAGGGGACAGCTGTGGGCGGGCGCACAAACTGGGCCCTCACCTGGCACCGCGCCCTGGACAGAGCTCAGATCCAAGCCCCGTGGTAACGTCCACCCCTGGGACACTGGAGGACAAGGGCAGCCCTTGCCGACCTGGGGCTTGGCAGTGACTTCCGGATGCGGCACCAGAGGCAGAGACAGAACACGCAAACAGCCTCAGGTAGCGGGACACACAGCCAAACGGAGTCCAAGAGAGAAGACAGGCGTTCGTAGGCCCATCTCTCGGGTCCTCACCCAGCCCCCGCCCCCCTCGGGTCCTCACCCAGCCCCCGCCCCTCTCGGGTCCTCACCCAGCCCCCGCCCTCCTCGGGTCCTCACCCAGACCCCGCCCCTCTCCGGTCCTCACCCAGTCCCCGCCCCTCTCGGGGCCTCACCCAGCCCCCGCCCCCCTCAGGGCCTCACCCAGCCCCAGCCCCCCTCAGGGCCTCACCCAGCCCCCGCCCCTCTCGGGGTCCTCACCTAGCCCCCGCCCCTCTCCGGTCCTCACCCAGACCCCGCCCCTCTCGGGTCCTCACCCAGTCCCCGCCCCTCTCGGGGCCTCACCCAGACCCCGCCCCTCTCCGGTCCTCACCCAGCCCCCGCCCCCCTCGGGTCCTCACCCAGTCCCCGCCCCCCTCGGGTCCTCACCCAGCCCCCGCCCCTCTCCGGTCCTCACCCAGCCCCCGCCCCTCTCCGGTCCTCACCCAGACCCCGCCCCTCTCAGGTCCTCACCCAGACCCCGCCCCTCTCGGGGTCTTCACCTAGCCCCCGCCCCTCTCGGGTCCTCACCCAGACCCCACCCCCCTCGGGGTCCTCACCTAGCCCCCGCCCCTCTCGGGTCCTCACCCAGACCCCACCCCCCTCGGGGTCCTCACCTAGCCCCCGCCCCTCTCCGGTCCTCACCCAGACCCTGCCTCTCGGGGTTCACATGGAGACCCTGCCTCTCTCGGGGTCCACACGGAGCCCCCGCCTCCCTCGGGGTCCACACGGAGCCCCCGCCTCCTTTGGGGTCCTCACCCAGACCCCACCCCTCTCAGGGGTCACATTAACACCGAGCAGAGATCTCCAAGACCCGCAAGCGACACACGGGTCAGCTAGCAAACAGGCGTCCCAGCGACTCCACCTCGCCAGTCCCATCCTGGGTGGCCACCAAGGCCAGCGTCACAGCCACACTGGTCAGCGCGTGGAGGCACCGGGACCCTGTGCCCCAGTGGCCACAGCGGACACTCTCGCAGTGCTGTGGGAAGTACAGTGATGAACCCTTCACCAGCCAAAGTGAACTGCATGCCCTGGGCACCGCGCTCTGGGAGTGTAGGAGAACCCGACAAGGCCTCAGACAGCGTGCACGGCAACCCAGATGTCGGCCCACACGCCCGGGCGTCCATTAGCACGCCCAGGTGTCCGCCTACACGCCCAGGCGTCCATCAGCACGCCCAGGTGTCCGCCCACACACCCTGGCGTCCACCCACCGCTCACACGGGGAGGGAGATTCCGGCAGTGCTGCAGTGTGGGGGAGCCTGGGGGTGGGGTGGGCCCGAGACACGGAGTCCCCCTGCCCTGAGGCATCGAGGCGGGGTCTGAGCCACCTCCCCTCCACCGGGGGCAGCTCCCGGCTCCAGCTCTCCGGCTCCGGCCGGTCCTTGCGGTTGAAGGCTCTGGGGAGCGAGCCTGCGCAGCCCACTGTGCCACACTGCCCGAGGCAGAAAATCAGCCATAAAGAAAAGAGGCCCCGGCCCCGGTCACGTGCCTGGCCGGGCGTTCCTGACCCCAGCTTCCGGCTGTCGCAGACCGGGGGCCGCAGGGACCGCTCAGGTCCTCGGGTTCCTGCCCTCTTCCCCGGGAGGCCTGGTCTGCCCCGTCCGCCCAGGGCGGACGCCGCGTGGTGAAGCCGCTCCCCCACCGCCTCTCAAGCAGACGAGGGGTCCGCTGTGCCGCGGCCCCGCCGCTCGAGGCCCCAGGCGCCCGCCCCGGGGAGGCGCGGCGGTCTTCTGCGAGGGCGCAGAGAAACTGGGCCCCCATCCCGCGTTCCTCCGACCGCCAGGGACCCAGCGGCCCCGCTCCAGGTGCGCGCAGGTGTGCCAGGTGCGCCAGATAAGCCCAGGTGCGCCCAGGTAAGCAGAAGTGCGCGCAGGCGAGGAAGGCAGGAGCTCGGACGTCGGCACGGGCGGTCCTCGAGGGCGCGGCCGCGCGCAGGAAGCCACGCACAGAGGGGCGGCGCCCCCCTCGCACCACACGAGACCGAAGTCAGAAGCCACTCAGAAGCTGAAGCCGCGCGGACAGCGGTGCGGGCTTGCGCGCAGGCCACCGCCGAGACGGCCCGAGGAAGACCGGCCGCGGCGCCCCCTCGGCGGATTCCCCAAAACGCCCCTCGCCGCCCGCCGCGGGCCTCAACTCGGGCGCGTCCTATCGCTGCGCCCCGCAAACGCACGAGCCACGGTCCCACCACCCCGACCTACGCGGGCAGCTTACCTCCAGGACAGCCCCGCGGTGCCCACTGGAGCGGGCGCAGGTGTCCCCGCACACCTGAAGACTCCGCGGGCCCCGCCCCCGCCGGCTCCATCCTTCCTGGCCCCTTCCGCCCCGCCCCCAGTCTGGCCCCGCCCCACCCCGCCAACTCCCTCCTTGGCCACCCCTTCCGCCCCACCCTCCACAGTGGCCCCGCCCCCGCGGGACCGCCCCTTCTCGGCCCCTCCCCGAAGCCCCGCCTCCACTGCCGTCCCGCCTCTTCTCGGCGCCGCCTGGGCGCCTTCCTGACGGCGCGGCTCCCGCACCGCGGCGCGCCCGTCCCGTGCGCTCTCGTTCCCGGCGCTCGCCCTCGCGTGCCGCCTGGACCGGTCGCGCTGCCCTCGCTGGCCTTGGCCCCACAACCCCGCCGCGGGAACGGCCCGCGCGCCCGCACCTGCCTCCGCTGGCGCGCAGGGGCGCCGCCCACCGGCCGCGGGGTTTCCGCACGCTCGGGTCCAGCGCGGCCCGGGCTGCAGCCCCAGTTGCTTCTCGCGCCGGCCACTCGCAGGCTGCCTTGGGGACCCCGCGTGGTCACTGAGGCGGGGGATGGTCAGTTCTGCGCCGGGATCCCTCCCCCCAACAGGAGCGGCTGCCGAGGGAGCTCCGCCCAGCCCTGGCCGCCCATCTCTAAGGTTCCCGCGGGGTGGCTCCCATTTGGGACCCCCAGCAGCGGGGAAAGGAAGGCCCCAGGCTGGTGCCCAGATGGCTGGAGTCCCCGAGGGGAGGGTCCTGGAGCACAAGGGCCACTTGCTGGGCCAGCTGCTGGGCTGCGTCACCCAGGAACCCTGGCACGTGTCCCCCACTGCACAGGTCAGGCCGCGGGGCTGTTTCTGGTGCCCTGGCCCTTGGCCACAGCCTCTCACCACCTACAGGCTGGCAGGGGTGCTTAGGCAGAGCAGCCGCACGGGAGGCCTCGGGCCCGTCTCTGCCGACCCTTAGAAGATGGAGGTGCACTGGTGGCAGCAGGGCCCCAGGCTACAGCCTGGATCAGGTCATCCCCAGACAGCCAGCCGGGGCCACTGTGCCTGCCCCCTCCATAGCGCGCACCCTGCTGCTGCCCCTTTGGGGCAGGTGTGGCAGGGCCAGGCCAGCAGCCACCAGAGGGACCTCGCGTGACCCTGCCTCTGACCTCACTGCAGGCTGGCCACGGGGCCCCAGGACCAGGTCCAGAGGCTGTACCGTGTCCACTCCTCTGGGACTGCACTGCTTTCTGGGGTTGTGTGGTGGGGCAGCCCCAAATATCCTCCACAGCCCTGCAGTTCTGGGCCCTGTTCCCCGAGTGCCTGCTGACTGCTGGCCACAGGGCAGGAGGAGCCTGTGGCACTGCTGCAGGAATGGCTGCCCCTCCCCCTTGCCCACCCTGTTCCTGTGGCCAGGGCCAAGCACAACGAAAATCCATCTGCAGAGACAGGGTCTTGGCCAGGTCTTGGGGGCGGTGGGAGCTTGGGTGAAAGGCCTGGGGGAGAGCCCGTGAGCCCCGTCCCGTCCAGCATGCCAGGCTGCACCGAGCTGCCCCCTCTGAACTGGGATTCCGGGCCTCCCAGGCTGCGCCCCAGATGATTAGCTGACCGCCTGTCCCCACCCCTCACCCCCGGGGCTGGAGCTCCTGAGGTCCCCCCGCTCTCCCCTCGCCCGGGGGAGATGCGGTGACGGGACGGAGAAGGTGGCCCAAGCCTGGGGTCCGAATCCAAGGGGAGAAACCAGTTCCCAACTCTCTATGGAAGAGAACGAAGTTCCTTGGCGGGGAGTTGTCCCAACACCACGTCCCAGCTGTTTCCCAGAGCCACCCCCGCCCCACTCCGCGCCCTGCAGGGTCCTGCCCCGTACAGCACCCCGTGCTGCCCTCCACAGCCCAGTGGCCCCTGCTGCCTGCCCCCATGCCCAGCCACATGGCTCCCACCCGCTCAGCCCACCAGGGGGTGCCCGGGCACAGGTGACACCAGCACACTTCAGTCCGCGGTTCCCATGGGGACACATTTCTTTCGTTCAGAGAAGAGGTTCATCTGTGGGAGCAAAGGTGGGGGCGTGAAGGTGGGACGCGGGAGACCCCAGGGGGGCTGGGGGCAGCTCCGGCTGAGCTCACGGTCGCCCGTACATGTCTGCCAGCCGGGCAAAGCGCGGGCCCCAGTCCCGGAGGTAGTCGTAGTCCTGGTCCTCGTCCCCCTGGCTGGACAGGATGGAGCTCAGCGTGCCCGCCACGGAGCCGTCCCCCTCGTAGTCGTAGATGAGAGCTGTGTCGTAGGGCGGCACGCCAGGGTCGCTGTCTGCAGCAGCCAAGCCCTGGGGACAGGCGGGGAAGCTCGGCCAGGTGCTGGCACAGGGCCAGCGGGGGAGGGGGTCTGTGGCCTTCCCCAGGGCTCCTAGGGCCCCCTCCCGTCCTGCCCAGCGGCGGCACTGCACCCTTGGCCCTGTCCTGCAGTCCTGCCCGCCACGAAGCCAACCTGCGGTACCCCAGACGTGCCCTCCTGCCCCACGCGGCCAGCGCCGGCTACCCCGGCAGGCTCCCTCCAAGCTGGGCCCTACCTGTGCCGCAGAGGAAGGGGGAGCACCCGCCTCCCGCCCCAGCAGGTCTCCCACGCTCTGGCCATGCCCCGTGGACACATCCCTAACGCAGTGTCCATGCGGGTGGCTGAGAGGCCTCCAACAGCCAGCACAGCCCTGGGGACGTTCTGACGCCCCTGTGGTTAGGGACGCGGGAGAAACCCGGGGCAGCGCCCTTCCCACTGAAGTCCACAGAGACGGGGTTCCCAGGCTGAGGCTGACCTCGCCACGGTCCACGTTCTGACCAGGGCCAGGCAGCCTCCCCAGGTCATCAGCTGCCACAGGCTGGAAGCCGAGCCTGGACCCCTCTCTATGGGTCCCACCCCTCCTTGGGAGCCTCCCCAAAGCTCAGGCCAGGACCCTACTGGTGAGCCCACTTCCCTGTCGGCAGCCATGGTGGCCGCAGGACCCAGGCCAGCAGAGTCGGGAAGCTTAGTGCCGGGTACACGTGTGTGCAGATGTCTGCACGGGCGAGTGGCCAGGTGCGTCTATGCGCAGGTGCGTACGCGTTCCTCCCCCTCCCCTCCCGGTGGCCACCTACCTCCCTGATGAAGCTGGCGATGTCAGCGGGGCTGGCCCGCTGCCCCCGGGGCGGCAGGGGGCGCCCGCGGCCGTAAGGGGCGTCACGGCGGAGTGGTGGCCGTCCCAGGCCCAGGGGGAGGCTCGGTGTGGCCAGCTCCGCAGGGGAGCGTAGCTGGTTTATGTCGTAGGCATCCTGGGAAGACGCAAGGTCACCGGGAGGGAGGCCCAAGGTGCCAGGCCCGTCCCCCTGCCCTGCCTACCCCCGGCCCTCTGGCCCTCCCTCCCCGCCCTCCCCCGGCCCTCTGGCCCTCCCTCCCCGCCCTCACCTGGTCCTCCTCTCCGCCACCCTGCTCGTCGTAGTTAAGGACGTTGTCCCGCAGGTCGTCTTGCGGCTGCGCCAGCAGAGCCTTGTCCCGCACCGCCGGCCGCCGCCGCGCACGGCGCGCCGCCAGCAGAACCAGCACTGGGGGGAGGGGCAGGCGCGTGAGCCGGGCCGGGGGCGCTGGGCGGGGCTGCGGGGTAGGGCCACGATGACGCAGGGGCGGGACACTCACGCAGCAGCACCGCCACGCTGGCCAGCACGACGACCAGGGCGCCCAGCCCGACGCCCGCGCCCCCGGCCCGCAGCGCGGCCGCCCCGGGCAGGCAGGCGCCGTCGGGGCCGCAGCGGCACACGGACACGTTCAGCGGCTGCTCGCGCTGCAGGGGCGGCTGCCCCGAGTCCCGCAGCAGCAGGCGCAGGCGGTGCAGGCCCTCGGGGAGCGGCTGCCGCGGCCGCAGCCGCGCGTGGCTCACTGCGGGGGTGGCGAGGTCAGTGGGGCGCACCGGTGCCGGCCTCGGGTCCCCGCCGCCCACCCGGCCCGGCGCGCACCGTTGACCTGGCTCAGGCTCCAGTTCCCGCCCAGCTCGGGCGCGCTGGGGCTCAGCTGGAAGACGAAGGGGGCCCCGTGCGGGGGCAGGTCCTCGTCCGTGGCCCCCAGGAGGAGGCCGGCGCCCAGGTGCGGCTCGCTGCACAGGCTGTCCTGCGGCGGCGGGGCCAGCGCGGGCGCGTGGTCGTTCACCTCCAGGATCTCCACGGACAGTGTGCCGGTGGCCGTGCGCGGTGGGGACGCTGCGGGCAGGGGGGCAGCTGGGCTTCGCGGCCCGCCCCGCCCCCCACACGCCCGCCTGCCCAACCCCCGGGGCCAAGCCTCACCATCGTCCAGGGCCAGGATGACCGCCCGGTACCAGCCGTCCTTGAGGAAGGGAGAGGCCGGGCTGAGCACGCGCTGGGTCAGCACCCGGCCGGTGGCCGCGTCTACCCGCAGCCAGTCCTCGGGGTCGTAGTCCTTGGAGTAGCTGGTGGGGGAGGGGAGGATGGGGTGCCCACCCATGCATGCACACACGTGAACACGGGCGCCCACGCATGGAGTCTTCAGCATTCACGGGAAACGCGGGTTAGGAGGCCCGATAAGCACCACAACAAAGGTATCATTTGTTTTCCCACAAACATTTTAAGAGGCTTTGTGCGAACTCCAACTGGGCACACGCAGGCCGCGGGCACACCCGCCCAGCAGGTGCTGAGCCTCGGACGCCCTTCTCCAACCACCTGGGGCTGGGGTCCGTCACCCACCGACAGTCGGGCGAGGTGAGGTTGCAGCAGGAGGTGAGCCGCCCAGGGACCCTGGTGACTGGCAGCCTGGGTCTCTCGTGGCTGTGCCGGGCCCATGCAGACCCTGAGCGGGGAGAGGTGGCCGGCACCCACCGTCCCCAGGAGCAAGGGCGCCTGAGCAGAGCAGCTGACGTGGGCTGGGGCCAGGGTCACCCCAACTCACACATGTGGCGCACCAGATGCTTCAGCCCCACCCACCCCCCACCCCCCACCCCCCGCAAACCCTGGCCCCGGACTCTGGGGGGGCGGGGCACCCGCGGGGAGGGGCTGCAGGCAGCGGAGCTGACCTGAGTCTCTGCAGCTGCCGGGTGTCTGGGTCCCGGGCAGAGAACATGGCCACAGGAGTCCCCGGGGGCGCGCCCTCGGCCAGGCTGGTCCGCAGGGGGTTCTCCGGGAACACAGGGGCCTCATTGGCGTCCTGCACCCACACGGTGACCCTGGCCTGGCCCCGCACGGCCCGGGGTGCGGCCGCCTGCAACGGGGCCTCGTTCTGCACCAGCACCTGGAGCTCGTGGCGTTCCCGGCTCTCGTAGTCCAGGGGCTGTGGGAAGGAGGATTCCGTGGGGGCGCTTCCCGGGGTCCCGAGAGCCCCCGCTTCCCTCCTTCCCCTTTTGAACCCTGAAAAACTAAAATTATGGAGGAGAAAAGCTAATAAAATGGGGGCCGGCGCTGTGACACTGAGGGTTAGGCCAGGACCGGTAACGCCAGCGTCCCGTATCACAGAGCCAGCCGGAGTGCTGGCTGCTCTGCTCCCGGCAGCTCCCCGCGCGTGCGTCTGGGAGGCGGCAGAGGACGGCCTGGGTGCTTGGGTCCCTGCACCCATGCGAGAGACCCGAATGATGCTCCTGGCTCCGGCCTGCCCAGCCCTGGCTGTTGTGGGCATCCAAGGAGTGAATCAGCAGATGGGAGCTGTCTTAACCCCTGCCCACAACTCTGCCGTTCAAATAAGTAAGTAAATCTTTAAAAATTAGAATAAGATGAACTGAACACCCATCACTCAAAATCGGGTGCTGTGTGGTCAGTGTCGTGTGTCTCGAGGCTGGCCGCTCGAGGCGCGGCTGTGAAGGGCTAGGGGGCTCGGCCACAACTTCTCACCTGGGCAGTGTTTCCAGCCCACCAGACCCCGCTGTCCCCAGAGCCTGGAGCTTTGGGCATCTGGACCCATCTCATGCACGCCCCAGGTGTGGGTCTCCCCCGGGGGCTGAAAGGGGACAGCATCCAGCAGGGCGGGCCCCCCACCCTGTCTGCAGTCCCCAAGGCCTGGGACCCTCCTCGTCCTGGGCTCCCTCCCTCCCCGGAGCTCAGGGGCCACGGGGGGGGGGGTCTCACCTTCACCAGGGAGAGCACGCCCTCGTTGGTCTTGGGGTCCGTGCGGATGGCGAACTGCCCATCGGGGTCACCTCCCAGGATGGTGAACCTGGCCGCCCAGTTCGGGGAGCCTGGCAGGTCCCTGTCCTCCACCTCCAGCCGCCCCACGTCCACTCCACTGACAGCCTCTGTGGCCTCCATGAAGAACTGGGGGAGCCCAGAGCCCGTCACCCCCGGGGTGGGGGCAGTGTGGCCGGCTTCCCGGGGAGTGCCCCTCCCTGGGGCTGTCCACTCCCACTCTGCAGCCAGCGCCTGCCCTCGCCTTTGCCTCCCGAGTCGCTGCCTCGTGGGTCCCCGCCTGTGCCCCCTGCTCCGAGGCAGGACTGGCTTGGGGGAGGGGAGAAGTGCCCTCCCGGGCCAAGAGCACCTGCCCAGGCGACCCCCAACTCAACCCCGCTCCCCATACAGGACTCCTCCCACCCGCACCAAGGCCCCCGCCGTCTGCCAGGACCCCCAGGAGGGAGGTGTGCAGGGGTGGGGGCAGGCACCTCATCCCTGGTGAACTCGGGCGCGTTGTCGTTGATGTCATCCAGCGAGATGATGGCCGAGGCCGTGGCAGTGAGGCCATCCCCGGACATGTCTGCCACCTGCAGGGTCAGGTTGTACACGGCCACCACCTGGTGAAGCAGTGACATGAGGTCAGACAGGGCTGGGGGTCCACAGGGGACCACGCAGGGCAGCCTGGGGTCAGAGCCCAGCACGAGGACCCGGCAGCCCCACCACCCCAGGGGCACCCACTGAGGACTCCTGGGTCACACGCAGAGGGCCACGGCAGCAGCTGGCAGCGAGGGGTGGGGGTCTCGCTGTGCCTGTCCAGCCGTGGCTCCAGCAGGGGCAGAGCCGGGCCAGGCTCAGCGCCAGGGACTCCCTCACCTCCCGGTCCAGCCCGACTTGCACCGTGCGGATCTCCCCCGTGTGCTCGTCGATGCTGAAGACCTCGGGGGCGCCCTGCTCCAGGATGGAGTACCGGAGGGCCGCGTTGTCCGTCTCAGGGTCATCGGCGTCCGTGGCCTCCGCCTTGGTCACGTAGGTGCCTGGAAGGCCGGGGAGCAGAGGGGCCGCTGCGCTGGGTCTGGCTGTGTTTTGCATCCTTGAGTTCACTTCAAGCACGAACCACGAGGCGTAGGGCGCTCCCCACCGCCCCCTGCAGCCCAGTGGCCCTTGCTGCCGGTGAGCTGAGCTGAGCAGAGACGCAGGGCAGGCTCAGCGGTGCCGGGTTCAAGTCCCGGACGCCGGCTTCTGTTCCGGCTCTCTGCTCGTGCGCCTGGGAAGGCATTGCAGGCTGGCCCGAGAACCCGAGCCCCTGCCACCCACGTGAGAGGCCCCTGCCACCCAGCTTCGGTCTGGCCCAGCCCTGGACCCGTGAGAAGTGAACCAGTGGGTGGAAACTCTCCATCACTCTGCCTCTCAAATAACACAGAAGTCGTCTTAAAAAGAGAAGCAGCAGCTTGGGGCCAGCGCCGTGGTGTGGCACGTTAATCCTCCACCTGCAGCGCCGGCATCCCACATGGGTGTCGGTTCGAGTCCCAGCTGCTCCACTTCCGATCCAGCTCTCTGCTAAGACCTGGGGAAGCAGCAGAAGATGGCCCAAGTCCTTGGGCCCCTGCACCCACGTGGGAGACCCAGAAGAAGCTCCTGGCTCCTGACTTCGGATCAGCACAGCTCTGGCCATTGTGACCATCTGGGAGTGAACCAGTGGATGGAAGACCGCTCTCTCTCTCTCTCCCCTTCTCAAATAAATAAATAAAATCTTTAAAAAAAAAAAAAAAGCAGCAGCTCAAATACAAGGTTCTAGCAGGGACCGCAAGCAGCAGGGTCAGACAGGCCAGCGGCTGACCCCGGCCCCAGGGAGGCAGAGGATGCAGCCAGGGCAGGGCCCACCCTCTGCTGCACCAGGGGGAGAGGGCTGCCTGGGAAGGTGCCCACTTCTGCTCCCTCTTTCCCAAGGAGAATCGGGCCTGAACCCCTGCCCCACCCAGGGCCGCTGGGGAGCAGCTGCCATAGCTCTGTGCACCGGCCACATGTGTGGGGAAGGAGGCCACCGCAGGCCAAGGCAGTCAGGGCTGTGTGGGGACCCAGGAGCGAGCTGGCTCCCGGCAAGCCTGGGCCCCGTGACAAGCAGGGCGACACCTGGCTGTGAGAAGGGCGCTTGTGTGGAGGGCGGTGAGCGATCCTGAAACACCGGCCCGGGGCCAGGATCCTTCCACAGAGAAGGAGCTACAGGGGCCGGTGCTGTGGCACAGTGGGTTAACGCCTGGCTGCAGTGCTGGCATCCCATTTGGGTGCTGGTTCTAGTCCTGGCTGCTCCACTTCCAACCCAGCTCTCTGCTGTGGCCTGGGAAAGCAGTGGAGGATGGCCCAAGTCCTTGGGCCCCTGCACCCACGTGGGAGACCCGGAAGAAGCTCCTGGCTCCCAACTTCAGATCAGCGCAGCTCCGGCCATTGAGGCCAACTGGGGAGTGAACCAGCAGATGGAAGACCTCTCTCTCTCCTCTCTCTCTTTTTTATTTATTTATTTATTTATTGACAGGCAGAGTGGACAGTGAGAGAGAGACAGAGAAAGGTCTTCCTTTGCCGTTGGTTCACCCTCCAATGGCTGCCGCGGCCGGCGCACTGCGCTGATCTGAAGCCAGGAGCCAGGTGCTTCTCCGGGTCTCCCAAGGGGTGCAGGGCCCAAGCACCTGGGCCATCCTCCACTGCACTCCCTGGCCACAGCAGAGAGCTGGCCTGGAAGAGGGGCAACCGGGACAGAATCCGGCACCCTGACTGGGACTAGAACCCGGTGTGCCGGCGCTGCAAGGCGGAGGATTAGCCTAGTGAGCCGCGGCGCCGGCCTGTAACTCTTTCTAATAAATAAAATAAATATTTTTTAAAAGAAAAAGAAAAAGAAAGGAGCTGCAGAGCAGGCTGGGAGTGGAGGGGCCCTGAGGGGGGGAGGGGCGATGAGCATGGGCAGACGCACACACCAACACGCACCTGCACCCACGCCCACCTGTGCTTGTACCCAGGTACACGTCCCACGTGCACATCACGCCCTCTTCACTCACGCCTACACCCAGCACACATGCCCACATGCCTGTGCACTCTCACACGCACACGTCCCACATGCCTACAAGCACCCATGAACATGTCACGCGTGCACTCACACCTACACACTCACATGCACACATCCCACACTCCTCCATGCCCTTGCTCCCACAGGGGCGCCTGAGGCCGCGTGGAGCCCCAGGGGCGGGGATGTGACACACGGAGGCCAACCGCAGGGCACTGCCACCACCGCTCCCGCCCACCTTCCCTGGGGTCTGAAGCTCCCACACGTTAAGCAGGGCAAAGTAAAAAGCTCGCGGTTTTCTCGCAGTTTGTAAAAAGTGAAAAACAAAACAAGGGTCAAAGGGAAAAGAGGCCGAGTGGCAAAGAGAGCTCCGCCCCCCTCCGGATCCCCGCGGGCACCCGAAGGGAGCAGAGGACGCGCGCGGGGCGGGGCTGCCCGAGACCCCCGCGGGCACCCGGAGTGAGTGAGCGGAGGACACGGGCGCGAGCTGGGGCCGCCGGAGACCCCCGCGCGCCCGGGAAGTGAGCGGAGGACGTGGGCGCGAGCCGGGGCCGCCGGAGACCCCCGCGCGCCCGGGAAGTGAGCGGAGGACCCGTGGAGCCGCCCCGACAGGGCGTGGCGCCCTCCAGCCCTGCCTGCGCTTGGGGTCGGTGTCCGCGTGGCTCCGCCCCCAGCCCCTCTGCGCAGCTGGGCAGCTGCGGCCTCACCTGGGGCGGCGCCCTCCAGCACGCGGCCCACGAAGACCTCCCGCACGAAGGCCGGCCGGTTGTCGTTCTGGTCCACGACCACGATCTCCAGGTCCGTGGGGTCCTCCAAGGTGGACCCTCCCAGGTCCAGCGCAAAGGCTCTCAGCTGTTGAAGCAGAGCGGCTCCTTCGGGCGGTGCCGGCCGCTGGAGGCCCCGCCGGGCGGGGGACGCCGGCACCACGCCGGCCCCTCGGGGCCGGCTGCCCGGCGCTCACAGCAGCCTTCGCGGCCAGTCGGGGGCTCCCCACCGCGTCCCCGACTCTGCGCCCCGTGGCCGGCGCGCCCTGGGCACAGGTGTTCAGCATCGGCTCGGGGCGCGGGGCGGCCCTCCTCCCTGACAGCTCTGAGCGGGAACGCGCCCTGGGCCTTGGATGAGGGCGTGGGGCCGCCGGGCAGCAGGAATTCTGCTTATGGAGGGCAGAGGGCGCTCAGAGGGTCCCGGCCGGGCGGGGGCGGGGCTGTCACCTGTGTGCGGCCTCCTTCCCAGCCCTCCTGGGCCTGAGGGGCGGCTTCCCCGGCTGGCGCTGCCTTGATCCCCACCCCCACCCCACCCCCGAGCAGAACCGGGATGAGCAGCCTGGCCTGGGTTAGGGGCTGCAGCTGTGCCGCTCTTCAGACCCAAGCCCCTCCACCACGGGCCCTCTGTGTGCCCATGCGCTAAGTGGGACTGCAACCCTGCCCCTGCCCAGGGAGCCCTGCCCCGCGGGAAGGCAGGGAGGGCAGCGGAAGCCCACCCTGAAGCGGTCGGTCTGCTCGCGGTCCAGCATGGCGTTGAGGTAGACCTTGCCGGTGAACTTGTCGATGGAGAACACGCCCCGGGGCTCCTCGTCCACGCCGGGCCCCTGGATACTGTAGAGGACACTGCCCAGCGGCTGCTTGTCTGACTTGATCTGGGGTGGGAAACGGGGACACTGGGGTCTCCGGCCTCCAGGGACACCCCTTGGTGTACAGGACGCGGGGGGCGCACCCAGGACCCGAGGCAGTGTCTGCCCAGTGAACCACAAGCTCCCGCCCGGACGGGTCTGCAGGAGGCTCCAAGCCCCACTGCCAGCCCAGGTGAGAACCCCGAGATGCGTCCTGCCTGGGCCCCCAAGTGCAGCTCAGACCCTCAGGACACCCCACCACCTTCTCCCTCGCCCCCTCACCTGCACCAGCGGGTAGGGGAGGCGCTTGTGGTTCTCGGACACGCTGATGGGGGGGATGACCCACGCTCTCCGCACGCGGCTCAGTGCCCCGGCCCGGCGCCAGGGGTGCAGGGTGCTGGGCCTCCAGGACTCAGGGACCCCCAAGGACAGGCCAAGGCCCTGCAACACACAGCCCAGTCACAGAGCACGGCCACACAGGAGGGACCCCGGTACAGGGCAGGGATCCCCGCCTGGTGCTGAGGCTCGGGGAGGCTACCCTGGGCTCCTTACCCTGGGCTCAGGAGGCGTGTGGTCACCTCAGGGAGCCCAGCAGCCACACCCCAAGCATCGAGCCCTGAACTCCCCTGCAAGTGGGTGGGGTACAGGGAGCTGCGCAACCGTGCTGGTCACCCGGCGGCCTGGTCTGGGATCCACTGCCCCGCCCAGAATCCTGTGGAGGCCAGGGCCCTGGACAGATGGACTTCTCAGGGCGGGGCGCCTTGCGAGCCCCCCAGGTGGTCGGGTGGAAACGTCTACACAGGAGCACTGCCGGCCCCAGCTGGCCCCCCCCCCCCGATGGGGAAAGTGAGGCTTCCGAGGCCACGGCAGACCAGTAGTGGCCCCAGGACACAGTCCACATTCCCAGAGATCTCTGCAGTTGCAACTATGTGGCCTGGGGGCCGGCGTCGTGGCGCAGTGGGTGAAGCTGCTGCCTGCGATGCTGGCCACTCCGATGGGAGGCACCGGTTCAAGTCCCGGCTGCTCCACTTCTGACCCAGCTCCGTTAGTGCACCTGGGAAAGCAGTGGGTGATGGCCCGAGTACCTGGGCCCCTGCACCCGCGTGGGAGATGCTCCAGTCCAGCCCACACCTGGCCGTGTGGCCAAAGGGGAGGGAAACGTGGGTTGGAAGATGGATTTCTCTCTACCTTTCAAATAAACAAATCTCTAGCACAACATATGTGGCCTGGGGACCCGGCTGCTTCCCTGGTCCCGGCCGCGGGGTGTGTATCAGGTCCCCGGCCGGGACCAGTGTAGGAGCCTCTGGCCTGGGTGACCGTCGCACCTGCTGCCCGCTCCTGGACTCACAGGGGAGCTAAGCTGGGATGGGCTGTGCTCTCCGGATGCACGTGTGCCCAGGCAGCCACGCGGCTGCTCCCGGAGGACCCGGTGCCGAGGGCCACGAGACCCCCTGCCTGCCGCCTGAGAGCTGAGTGAGGCTGCGGGGCCGGCAGGGCGGCTCCCGTAGGAAGGCTGGGCTGGCCGGCCTCGGGGAGGGGCTCGCAAGGCGGGGGCTGTGAGCAGCGCCCCCAGCAAGTGCAGCTGCTCTGTCCCGCCGCCCAGCCCTTTGGAGGACTTCCCGCCCACCCACAGCCTCGGTCAGTCCCGTGGGAAAACCGTGGTGCTCGGAGAACTTGCCCTCTGCCTCACTGAGCGGGTGGCCAGCAGTGGGGCGCCGCACCGGCTGCCCGGGGTCATTGCCAGGCCTGGCTTCAGAGAGGGGTCGCCGGCCTCAGCCTCCCTGTGCAGGGGGCAGGTGGGTGGGAGCCGGGGAGCTCACAGACCTTCTACCTGGTGCCACAGATCTGTGCCAGCCTCACTCCCAGTGCCAGAAGCAGGTCCCACCCGCCTCCTAGGAGCGAGCGCTGGGGAGCCCCGGAGGGGCGTGCTGGGGCCACTGCACCCGGCCTCCCTCTGCAGGAAAGGGGCCATCCAGGAGGGGCTGGTGACAGAGGGCATGGGATCCGTGCCCACTGGGGACAGGGCACAGTGGAGTGCAAGGTGCAGCCCTCGTGCGGGGCCGGGCAGGAAGGGAGATGCCAGCTCCTCTCACTGGGTGGGTGGGTGTCCCGGGACAAGGGTGGGGAAGGCCCCGGGCCCTGACCCCAGCCCCAGAGGAGGGCTGCACCTCGCACTGCACTGCCTCCTGTCCCCGTGGGCACGGATCCCACCCCTCTGCTGGCAGTCGTCCACGCCAGGGCCAGCCTGGCGAGCTCCGCTGCCCACCTGCATGGGTAGCTGGGGCCTCCCGGGCTGGGAGCCCAGGCCACGGCCGTCCTGTCACAGACGGGAGGCGGGGAGGTGAGGCCGAAGGGTTCTGGGGCCGGTGCCTCCCTCACCCCCGGATGCTGTACTGACAGATGGCAGTGCTGGCCTTGCAGCCTGCCCCAGCCGGCCCGGCACAAGCCACTTCCAGGCCAGGGCGTGTTCCTGCCAGGACACACCTGCCTGCCCACTCAGGGGCCTTGGTCACAGGCTCAGCGGCACGGGGGCTGTCCTGGAGCCATGCTGCGCCCTGATACACACCCCGCGGCCCCCAGTTCTCACAGCCCCTGCAACTGAGGGCTCAAAGCCATGTGGGGCCTGAGCCCCAAGCCAGGCTGTGAGCTGGCACGGAGGCAGCACGGGCACTGCAGAGCCCGCCTGGCCCGCACCCACCCCCTGGCAACTCCCCAGGGCAGAGCTGGGCAGAGCCTGGGAGTCCTGGGCCCCCACCACTCACAACCCAAGTGCACAAGGTCAGTGGAAGCCACAGAACCAGATGAGAGGCTGCGGTGGGTGTGGTGGGTGGCCCTGCCCAGTGGTCCCAGATGACTCCGGCTCCCACGGCATCTGTGCAATGTGTCCCTTGTCCTCTCGGGACTGAGGAGCCGCCCTGGAGGGCTGGGGACACCAGTGTCTGAGGCAAAGCCGCCCGGCACAGCCGGTTCTCATGGCCTCCTGCACAGGTGCCTTGCTCCCCAATGGCTGCCAGAGACACCCATCTCATCGCTCACCCTGCCCTTGGCCACCAACCCTAGAGACCCTGGGCCAGCGCACTGAGCCACACTCCTGACTCCGCTCTGCCAGCTGGGAGGGGCTTGCCGCAGCCACCACCGACCGGGCAGCACCCTTGGCCGGCCTCTGACCAAAGCGGTGGCCGGGCACCGGGCCTGGCTAGGGGAACTGGGCACTCTGGAGGCTGGGCCGGCAGCGAGGAGTCCGGGGTCCCTCGGCTGAGTGGACGCAAGCCCACTTCCTCTCGGCACAGAGTGGACGGGGCCAGTGGCCTCTCTGGGGCTCCCGCAGGCGGCTGATGGGGTTCCGGTGGCAGAGGCTGTGACGAGAGGGGCAGGGCTGTGGCCTGGATGAGCCTCTGCCAGGAGCACCCTGGGTGTGCGAACCGGGGCGGGGGCGGCGTCTTCCCCTCCCACCTGGCCTGAAGCCTGCCAACCAAACGGCTCTGGCCGAATGGGCTTGGAAGGGTCCCGGGGCTGCCTTTTGATCTTGCACTCTGGGGGCGCGCTTGGGCAGGGACGAGAGCCCCTGGCTCCCACGAGCTCCTCGGCCCCAGTGCCTCCCCCAGCTGGAATCCGGGGCCTCCCCATTCCTGGAGGGCCAGGATGGGCCCAGCTGTCGGGCTGGCTCAGGGTGGCCAGGCATCTCCCCTGTGGACCGCGCCCTCTCCAGCTGTTGCAGGCCTTGGAGAAGGGATGTGGGGGGGCAGGGGGTGGGGTACAGGGCACCTGTTTCCTCCCATCCCACCGTCCCGCCCCCTGACAGCACAAAGGCCTCCCCCTAGGCCCGGCCCCCGCGGTCCTCGCCCACAAAGCCCAGTCTTTCAGACGCCTTGAAGCCGCCTGCAACCTGCTCAGGCCTGGGCCCCTCCCAGCAGGCCGGGTCGTCCACTGGGGTGGGGTCCCAGGGGTCGGACGGCGTGGGTGCAGGGGCAGGGCTGCCAGGGACGGTCCAGGCCCGCTGGAGTTGTCCTGGGGTTTCGCAGGTGACCGCTGAGCTGCGGCCTGGGGGCTCTCAGAGTGTGAGACACACACAGGGCAGGGTCCTGGCAGATGGGTCCCGGAGGGCCTGGGAGCTCATGGGAGTGGGAAACTCAGGAGGCAGCCCCCCGCCTGGGGGAGGGGTATTCTGCAACACCCCCCACCGCCCTGCGAAGGCTCGGAGGGCAGGGGTCCGGGGAGGAAGCGCAATCCCAGAGAGCCCCGGGGTCGGTGCGGGGGAAGCGGCTGGAGCGTGGGACTGGCTGCCCCACGGGGCCGCTACGCAGGGTCTGCCTGGCCTAGGCCTGGCCTGGCCCAGGGGCTCCGTGGGAACCGGAACAACTCAGGAGACCCTGCAGTAGGTGTGGGAAGGAGCCGGGCCCAGTGCTGCCGGACCGCCCTCGAGCCTCAGCAGACGGCCCCCCGTGCTCAGCGTGGGGGCCCTGTGTCCCATGACCGCGTCGCCGTGGCCACAGCCTCCACGCCCAGCGCAGCCCAGCAGCCATGGCCCTGTCCAGGCGGCCCCAGGAGCCCCGGCCAGGCGCGTCCCCAGGAAAGGCCACTTCCAGACCGAGTTCCTGTGGGCAGCCCACAGCTGCTCCTCATCCAGGACTAACAGGGCGGGGGCCGACTTGGGCCACGGTGGGCGGGGTCCCCGTGGACACAGGGGCCAGCTCCCCCTGGCCTCCCCAGGACTGGCAACTCCAAGCCCCTGCCAGGCCGCTGAGGCCCTGCCCTCACCTCCGAAGCCTGCAGGGGTCGTGGCCGGCCCCTAGTCCGGCAGAGACCCCCTACATCGGTGTCCGGCTGGAGGCAGCACCACCGGCCCCTCGGAACCGGGCACAGGCCCCCTCAGCGCCCTGGACAGTGCGGCCCGCGCAGGCGCCCACGCGCACCCCGCGAAGGCAAGGGCCGCGTCCCGGGGCAGCGGGCGGCGCTCACGTCGGGCAGGGAGCCGCAGCGTGCGTGCCTTACCTGGGCCAGCAGCCCGAGCGCGAGCAGCAGCGCGGCGTCCATGGGGCCGACGGCGGAGAGCGGCCGAGAGTCCGGGCCCGGCGGCCGGCGGAGCGGTGCCTCGAGCGGGACCCGGACTCGCGCGGCCAGGCTGAGTGACAGCGCAAGTGCGCGGGGCGGGGCCGGGGCGGGGCCGTGGGCTGAGTGACAGCGCAAGTGCGCCCGGGCAGCAAAGGGCAGGGCCGGGAGCGCAGCCGGGGCGGGGCCGAGAGCTGAGTGACAGCGAAAGTGCGCCCGGGCAGCACGTGTGCGGGCGGGGGCGGGGCCAAGGACTCCAGAGGCGCGTGGGGCTTGGCGGGGCGGGGCCCAGGGCTGAGTGGCAGCCCGTGAGTGTCGGGGGCGGCGCCGGGGAGGAGCTGAGTGACAGCGCCCGCCCGCGGGGGTCTCAGGGAGGTCAGTGCCACAAGAATCGCGAGGGGCGCCGAAAGCCAGGAGTGCTGGGGGCCTGGCTGGGTTCTGGGGGGATGGCTGGGGACTGGGGGCATGGCTGGGGGCTGAGGGCTAGAGGCTGGGGGGATGGCTGCGGGCTGAGGGTCTGGCTGGGGCCTGGGGGCTGGGGGCTGGGGACCTGGCTGGGCGCTGAGGGGCTGCCTGGGAGCTGAGAGGCTGGCTGGGGGCTGGGGGCTGGCTGGGGGCTGGTTGGAGGGTTCGTTGAGGGGCTGCCTGGGGACTGCGGGCTGGCTGGGGGCTGAGGGCTGAGGGCTGGGGTCCTGGCTGAGGGTCTGGCTGGGTTCTGGGGGGATGGCTGGGGACTGGGGGCATGGCTGGGGGCTGAGGGCTAGAGGCTGGGGGGATGGCTGCGGGCTGAGGGTCTGGCTGGGGCCTGGGGGCTGGGGGCTGGCTGGGGGCCTGGCTGGGGACTGGGGGCTAGCTGGGGGCCAGCTTGCCTGTGCTGCTCATGGCGCTCACCTGGCCGCTGTGGCCTGGGGGCCTCTGCACGGCTGCTCCTGGGTCTGGGGGTCTCTGCTTGGCTGTCCCCAAGGGGCTCCCTGCTGCCTCTGGATGACCCTAGTGCACCCTGACCCCCCCACGGGTGCAGGGCCCCCACCAGGGCTGAGCGCTTCCTGCTGACTCCGGGGCCGAGCCCCAAGTGTGGGTGTGGGCAGGGGGCTTCACGCAGGTCCTTGTGCTGGGGCAGGAACTTGGGGCAGCCGGCCGTCCCCAGAGGCCAGCAGAACGTGTTCTCCAGGGAACGGGGCCCCGGGCAGGCTGGGCAGGCGGCTGTGGCTGGCTTGGAGCGGGTTCTCGGAGGTGTGGGGGGGGGACTGGCTGCAGAACACCCAGCCGGCTCTGGAGCTGGCCGCTGACGCCATCGGTCCTGGTGGCCAAAGGCTCCCGGCTGGCCGTGTGGTCCTGGAACGCGCCCAGGGGGTGACGGCCAGAAGTCTTCGGGCCCGGCCACCCACGTGTGCACCTGGATGACGCCCTGGCTCCCTGGTGGCCCTGCGGGGCGTGGGCCAGCGGAGAGCAGACCTCGCTCCAGCGGATCAATGAAGTCGATTGGAAAGTAACCGGTGGGCCTGCACTTGGAGCCGGTGGGCGGGGCGGGGCCACAGCACAGGTGAGTGGGCGTGGCCCGGCAGCTCCCTAGAGGGCTCCTCCTGCCCCCCCCACCCCGTCCCCCCACCTACGCTGCCCTGGGGTGCTGGGTCCCTCGAAGGCCCCACACTTCCCCAGCTCCCTCGGGCGCCTCCTACCCCCACCCCTCGGCCCAGTCCCCAGGGACAGGGGGCCCCTCACCCTTACGGGGGTGCCCAGCGAGGGGCGGCGGGGGTGGGGCTAACCTTTACAACGTTCTCACTAGGAGGGCGTCGGGGGCGGGGCGAGCCAGTTTGCCCGGCACCCGAAGGCCAGCTCTGCCCCGGCCAAGGGGCAGGTGGTGCGGGTGGGCCCCTGGCAGCTCCTGGGGCCAGCACCGGCCTCACCCTGGACATAGCCAGACTTGGTGTCCCCAAGGACACTGCGGGCTGGGGGTGGCGAGCGGCTGCAGCGGGGGATGTCCCGGGGACCAGCAGGGGCAGCCGGGCAGGCGGAAGGTCCGGGCTGCCGGGAGCCCTCTGGAGGCCACGGGGGCCCAGGACAAGCGGCCCCGCAGGTGCGGCCGGAGTGAGTTCAGAGCTGACCTTCAGCCTCGGTTCTGCAGGGGGTCCTGCGGGCGGCTGCAGCTCCTGGCCCCCTAGCTTCCCTGGGCGGCTGGCGGAGCCCTGGGGGAGCGCCCCATCCCGGCCACACCCGCCAGCGCCAGCAGGGGGCAGCGTGGCTCCAGGGACGCCTGGCAGGCGGCAGGGACGGACCGGCCTGGATCCAGGGCCCTCGGTCCCCAGGGCCCAGCCCGCCTCCCTGGCCTACCCGGGCGGTTCTGGCCCACTCAGACTCTGCGCCTGCGGCTCCAGCCTATAGGGAGGGAGGAGTAGGGGCTGCAGCCCACCAGCTGTTGGGACCCTACACAGACCCGAGCAGCTTCCCCCATGCCCCAGCCCTGCCTAGCCTGGCCTTCACCCCAGGGCTGACCCCAGGGGTCACAGCAGCAGGGGCCTGGGAGCTACGGAGGGTGTGGACTTCTATCTGCTGAGCCAGTGCCCGCCCCCTCGCCACACGCCCCAAGTCTGCCTCGGTCAGCTCTCCGGCCACCCCATCCCTCCTCTGTGAGGAGGGGGGACGCACACCTGGGGGGGCCTGGCTGGTAGGAGTGGGGTGGGGCTCCCTCGTCCTGTCACAGGTGCCGGCAGCCCTGGGAGGGGGCAGTGTGGCCGCAGGACCACAGAACCAGGGTCCTGGAGCTCAGTCACCCAGCCGGCGCTGCCTGGCCCTGCCCCGGACGCTGCTGGCTCTCGGTTCTGAGTCAGCCGTCTCCCGGGGGCCCAGGGAGGGATTCTGTGTGAGACGCCTGGGGGCATGGGCCCCAGGAGTGGGGGGGCCCCCGGCAGTGGCGGACCCTGGCCCAGCAGAGCAGCGGGAGGGGGAGGGGCCCTGGGTGAGCCCCGCCCTTTCAATCAGTGTCCAGTGTGGTGACTCTGGAGCGAGGAATCCCAAAGGGCTAAGCGGCTGCTGTGACAGAATCAATCCAACCCCCGGCCCCTGGGGGGCGGCCCGTTCCGGCGCCTCCGGGATTCCGCAGCGCTCACGCGGCCAGGAGACCCGGGGCCTCCAGGGTTCCACGGCGCTCACGCGGCCAGGAGACCCGGGCAGGGGCCGGCAGCCGGCCTGGGAAAGCAGCAGACACTGGGCGAGGCTGCGTCCATGGCACGGCCTGGGCTCCTCCCGGCTGCAGCCAGGCTGGCTCAGCGCTGGGAACGCTGGGAGACCAGCACACTCGTCCTGCAGCCGCGGCCATCGCCACTCACTGTGCCGGGCTGTGAGCCCTTGGCCAGGGCACTCGGGGTGCAGGCTCGCTCCCTGCTGTCCACACGGCCGGATGGGCGGGCTCTGTGCCCTTGGCCAGGGCATGTGGGGTGCAGGCCCCCCTCCCCGCTGCCCACGTGGCCTCCAGTTTCTCCTCCAGGCTGCTGGGCTGAGCACGGGACCTCAGACCAAGGAGGCTGGAAGCCTGGTGCAGCGCGTGCAGGCAGGGGCAGCGCCTCCAGAAAAGCAAGTGGTCAGCGCGGGCCTCCAGCCCCTCCCTGCTGGGGCAGGGAAAGCAGCGGAGGGTGGCCTGGGCCCCTCCCGCACGCGGGAGACCCCGAGGAAGCTCCTGGCTTCAGCCTGGCCCAGCCCCGGCCGCTGCGGCCATGGAAGCCCTCTCCCTCTGTCCCTCCCTCCCGCTCTGTAACTCTGATTTCCAAATAGCCAACATCCATGTTTCTATAAAGGTGAAGCATTTGAGTACATTAAAATATACAAATTCTGTGCATTTGTAGACAGCACCAAGGAAGCAAAAGACACGCGTGTCACTCACGTGCAATCAACGGAAACATGAAGACGCCCAGCAAGAGAAGATGCGCAGATCCTGAGCCGGCTGCTTGCAAGCACGAACAGCACACGCCCAGGGGACAGCACACGCCCAGGAGCCCCAGGCCAGGGCCACGTGACCGCGAAGGCCGCAGAGGACTGCGCACAGCTCCGTGGGCTCTGCTCCCCGAGGCTGACAGAAACCAAAGCGGCAGACCCCCGGCAGCCAGGGCGCCCCCTCCCCACTGCGCACTTCCTGCTCCACCTCGGTCGCCATCACAGTGCTGCCCGGTCCATGCACCTGCTGGGAAGTGTGGGTCCCAGGCTGGGCCTGGTGCCAGCTGCCCCCAGCACTCCCCGACCTTCCCCCAGGTCTGGGGCTCAGGGGCCGGCCTGTGCTGTTCATGACACCTGTGTCAGTGTGTGTGCGCATGCGTGTGCAGGGGGGCAGTCGGTCGGCCAGGGTCTGGAGGTTTCTGTCGTGGCCGCTGTGAGGAAGCTGACCGGCCACTTGACGGCCTGCAGCCACGGCACCACAGCACAGGGGCAGCGGGGACCTGCCTGTGAGCCGAGGACAGGGCCTGCCTGTGGGACCCAGCTTGTGTCCGCGTGGACCCTGGGTGGCCAAGGGCTGCCAAAGGGACCTGCAGGTGTGGCCAACCCCTGAGCCTGGGCCTGCACCTGCTGCCCGGTACCCTGGGGACATGTGGTTACCTGTGCACACCCCCAAGAGCGACCCAGACGCCGCCTGCAAGAACTCACTCCTGGCACACACACAGGCATGCACTGCACACACTCCTGGCACTCACACAGGCGTGCACTGCACACACTCCTGGCACTCACACAGGCGTGCACTGCACACACACACTCGTGGCACACAGGTGTGCACACACACACTCCTGGCACTCACAGGCGTGCACTGCACACACATACTCCTGGCACTCACAGGTGAGTACACACATATTCCTGGCACTCACAGGTGTGCACACACACTCCTGGCACTCACAGGTGTGCACACACACATACTCCTGGTATTCAAAGGTGTGCACACACACACTCCTGGCACTCACAGGCATGCACACACACACACACCTGGTATTCACAGGCATGCACACACTCCTGGCACTCACAAGGTGTGCACACACAGGTGTGCACACACAGACTCCTGGCACTCACACAGGTGTGCACACACACTCCTGGCACTCACAGGTGTGCACACACTCCTGGCACTCACAGGCATGCACACACACACTCCTGGCACTCACAGGTGTGCACACACACACACTCCTGGCACTCGCAGGCATGCACACACACACACACTCCTGGTATTCACAGGCGTGCACACACACACTCCTGGCACTCACAGGTGTGTACACACATATTCCTGGCACTCACAGGTGTGCACACACACACACTCCTGGCACTTACAGGCATGCACACACACACTCCTGGTATTCACAGGTGTGCACACACACTCCTGGCACTCACAGGTGTGCACACACACACACTCCTGGTATTCAAAGGTGTGCACACACACTCCTGGCACTCACAGGCGTGCACTGCACGCACACACTCCTGGCACTCACAGGTGTGCACATACTCCTGGCACTCACAGGCATGCACACACACACTCCTGGTATTCACAGGTGTGCACACACTCCTGGCACTCACACAGGCGTGCACACACACCCTGAGGAAGAACTCACTCCGATGGCTCCGTGCCCGAGGCAGGCAGCATGGGAATCAGGCCCCGCTGAGCCCAGGCTGCGTCTCGGGGACAAGGGGTGGCCTGGAGCAGACACCGAGTGGGTCCTCGCCTGCTCCCCACTCGGGCCTCAGAGCCAGGCCTGGGGCGGGCAAGGACGCTGGGCCTGGCCCTCCTTCCAACGTGGCCAGAGCCTCTGGTGAGGGGAGTGGACACAAGGACCTGGGGCCACCCCACGCTCCCAACTCCAAGGGCCGGCCGGGGCCCACCAGGCTCCACACCTCTCTCAGCATGGACAGGGCCCTGGGACCCGCCCGTGAGAGACAAGGGCCAGGAAGGGCCCCGTCCGTGGGCCTGCAGCCTGCGCTGGGCTGGGGTCCGAGCTGCTGATCCTTGAGACCCCCACTTTCACAGGCGAGGTGGGCGCCGTACACAGCACACCCCGGGGGAGGCATGGTCTTGGCCTCACCCCTCGCAGCATGGGGCTGGTGACTGGCTGGGCTCCCAGGCAGTGGACCGCTGGGTCTGACCGCCACTGCTCACCTCCCCCGTGCGGCCGGCAGCCCCTGGGCCTGGCTTCTCATCCTGAGCTCGGCTGTGCTGTCACCGGTGGCTGCACACAGGATGCCTGTGCCTGCCCTGGATGAGCAGGTGCAGTGGTGGGGGGCCACGCAGGGGAGGACACGGGGCTGCCAGGCCACAGCAGCCCGGCTAGAGAACCCTGAGAAGACCACTGTGACCCCTTCCCCTCTTCACGGCCTCGAGAGGTGGACCCTGGCTCCGCCCCTCCCTGCACAGTGGTGGAGGCTGGTGGAGTCCCCATGCTGTCCCCAGCTCCCCCTCACCCGCTGGGCCCTGAGAACCCAACACAACCTCCCTTCCTATAAGTGGGATGACCAGGGCCCTGACTCTTAAAACCTTGGCTCTGGCATGTCCCCGGTCCTGGTGGCCACTGGGGGCAGGCCACGGCCCGACGTGGACGGTGCCAGGCAGGGTCCACCGTGAGCTTCAAGCTTGCTCAGCGGCCGGCAAGTGACTGACCAGGAAGAGCCTCTGCGCCACCTGCCCCCGTGACCTCGTCCCACACCACGGCTCGCGGGCTGCACGCGGGACAGGGCCGCTCCACACCGGCCTCTGTGCCGAGCACAAAGCTGATTGTCCGCCAAGACACGCCCTACCCCCAGCCAGGACGAGGGCCTCAACTCCACGGCACGGGGGAGGAGAAGGTCCCCCGGGCCTCAGGGCAGCACAGAGCAGCTCGGGGTACCCAGGGGCCTGAGGCAGCAGGGGCACACACAGCTCCTCAGTGGACAGGGCTGGTGTGCACGTGTGTACAGGCCGCACACACGTGTGCTCTCCAGTCCCTGCCCACCCTCTCGGGCTGGTGCCGCTCCCGAGCGTGGCCGCCCTGGACAGAGCCAGGCGCTCCTTCCACGTCGGGAGTCCCCCTCCTGGGCCAGGTGCCAAGTTCTGCCCTGTCTGGCAACGCCAACCGCCTATGACTCCTCCAGCTCCGGCCACCACGCGGGACAGCGGCAAAACCGTGGCACTGCAGGGCTGAGGCAGGGCCATGACGGCTGTCCCGGGGCCAGTGGGGCCAACCCCCGGCCTGCCCGCCCCGCTGCGGCAGCCCCACTCTGTGCCCGACTTACCCAGGGGCCATGCTCTGCACCTCTGCTGTCTGCTGCGGCCCCATGGGGACCAAGCTCCTCCGTCAGCCTGCATCGGAGCAGGACACCCAGGCAGAGGGAGCTGGGGGGGCGGGGGCAGGGGCAGGGGCTGGCTGGGCCCTGGTGGACGCCTCAGCCTCAGCTGACCCCCCCCTTTCCTGCGTGAGAGGCTGGGATGGGAAGCAGAGCTCCTGACCCCTCCACGCTGGCGGCCCACAGCCCACCTGCAGGGTGACGCCGCAGTGGACAGAGTGCTGGGGCAGCAAGGGCGGCTCCCTGGCCACCAACGGGGGAGGGGCAGGAAGGACTGCAGAACCCTGGGGGAAGGCGCCAGGGCCATCGTCCTGCTCATGGTGCCTTGTCCCTTCCTGGGCCCCAGGGACTGAGGCTCCACCAGACCTCTGCACCTCCAACAGACTGAAGTCCAACTCAGGAGCAGGTCGGGTGGGTTCATCGTCCAGTGCGAGCAGCAGCTCTCAGGGCACCTGCTCCTGGCCCCGGCTCGGTGGCCAGGGCTGCCCAGAATCAGGGTGTGGGGTGCGGGCTGGCTCAGCCACAGCCGTCAGCAGCCCCGGAGGCACCTGCTCCTGGCCCCGGCTCGGTGGCCAGGGCTGCCCAGAATCAGGGTGTGGGGTGTGGGTGGCTCAGCCAGCCTGTGGGAACTTCCTGGAGCCCCGGGGGTGGACGGTGTCCCCAGGAGACCTGTGCCAGGCTGAGCTGGACGCTGGCTGCCCGAGCCCCGTCTCAGGGAGACAGACGAGGCAGAGAGGTGGCAGAGTGCGGTGCTCTGGCTGCGCCCCAGGAGCGCGTTCCGAGGACGCAGGAGCTGCGCATGTCTCGATGGTGTCAGCGTCTCCCGCAGGGTTTTCCTGTGAGGACGCTGGACGGTGTGACTCAAACCACAAGGCAGCGCGGATGATGCAAACATTTTTAGGAGCCGGAACCTTCAGGTTATAGAAAACGCAAGAGCGAAGCCAGCAGGATTCAGTGAAAGTCTTACAGCCGCTGACTTCCGCCCAGGAGCAGGTGTCTCCTGAGCCACCACGAAGCCGAGGCCCAGCTGTCCAGACCGGCGAGCGCTGAGCGCTGCCCCCTCCAGGGCCTTTCCTCCCAGCATGGCCCTGCCCAGCTCAGGGGAGGGTGAGGGACAGCAGGCGGTGGGAGGGCTGTGACCGGGCCCCGTAGGTCTGCATTCTGGGGCAGAGTCCTGCAGGGCTGTGGCCGTCCCTCCCTACAGGCCATGGGGACAGCTGTGCCCGGCTCCCCAGGAGTCATGCAGAAACTCCAGGACTCTTCACGTGGCCTCTGAGTGCACACGGGGGCACCCACGCACCCTAACACTTCCCTGTGGGCTGGGAGGGTGGAGGCCAGCAAGACGTGGGGTTTGGGGGAACAGGGGTCTGGGAGGACCTGGGAGGACTCTGGGTTGGGGCGAGGCAGCTGGCTCCACCCTTGGGAGCTGAGGTGCTCCCACTGTAGGGCAGCACACAGCTCTGGACAGGTGTGCAGGTGTGTGCAGGTGTGTGCAGACAGCACAGGTGTGCAGGTGTGTGCAGGTGCGGGCAGACAGCACAGGTGTGCAGGTGTGTGCAGGTGTGTGCAGACAGCACAGGTGTGCAGGTGTGTGCAGGTGCGGGCAGACAGCACAGGACAGTGTTTGTTTTTCTCCGGGATCCCTCCAGGACTTGCTGAGGAGAGAGTCCAGCAGGTGGGGTGTCACCAACACAAGGGAGTGTCTGGGGGCCCTGGGCTGGGACATCAGTGGCTGTGGGAGGCAGTGTGCGGGTCTCATGCCCAGCGTCAGGTCCGGGAGGACTCTGGGCCTGGCCGTGGTCCCGTGGTCACGCGGGGTAGAACTGCCTGAGCAGGGCCTTCTTGTCCACCTTGCCCATCTGGTTCCGTGGGATCTCCTCCACCAGCAGGAGCTCGGAGGGCACAGCATAGGGGGCCAGGACACCGCTGCAGAGACAAGAAGGCCTGCGCTGGGCAGGGGCCCAGCCACACACACCCCACCGCGGCCCACCCAGGGCTCTCTGCCCTGGGCCCTACCGCAATTCCCCAGGGGACATGGGTGCAACCGGGTGGGCGCGGCAGAGGCCCTCGCTGAGGACAAGCCGACCCGCGGCAGTGCCGTCCCCGGAGGCCCAGGGCAGTGTCGGCCGAGACGCCCCCTCCACAGCTGGCCCCTCGGGGACGGGGGCAGATCAGAGACCTTTGCAAGACAGAGTGCTCCCGGCAAGCGTGGCGGTGTGAGGAGCTCAGGCCCCAGCCCCCGCAGGCCACACGGGGGTGGGGGGGCACCGGCATGGAAGTTCAGCCATTCTCCTTAGTTCTCTGAAAGATCGACTGTAAAAACCATCGACCGTGGGACGGCGGGCTCGTAACACGCGGAAGTCACGTTCACACCTCCATCCCGGGTGAACTACCAGGCTCGCGTCTGCTCATGTGCAGTGGGCAATGGGTTGTTGGGTCCCTGACACCCACACGGGAGACCTGGACGGGGTCTTTGGCTCCCAGCGTCAGCCGAGCCCAGCGCTGGCCATTGCTGGCATTTGGGGATTGAACCAGCAGATGGAGGATTCTCTCCCTCGACACAAATAAATAAATAAAAGTAACAAGGAACAACTACGGGACAGTGACAGGAAGGAAGGGTTAGACGCACAACCCAAACCCTGAGGCACCAGCGTCCAGGAAGGCGTGGGTCTGAAAGGTGGACACTGGCCACCGCGGAGCTCTCCCCACAGCCGACTGCCCTGACAAGATGCTACCCCAACCTGGGGGCGGAGTGCCCGTGGGGGAGGCATCTACGTGAGGGGAGGGCAGCCAAGGGCAGGGCATCTCACTGGGGAGTGACGCGGGGCTGGCACAGCACCTTCCCGGCCGTCACCTGCGTGTGCCTGGGCTGGGCGGCACAGCGCCTTCCCGGCCGTCACCTGCGTGTGCCTGGGCTGGGCGGCACAGCACCTTCCCGGCCGTCACCTGCGTGTGCCTGGGCTGGGCGGCACAGCGCCTTCCCGGCCGTCACCTGCGTGTGCCTGGGCTGGGCGGCACAGCGCCTTCCCGGCCGTCACCTGCGTGTGCCTGGGCTGGGCGGCACAGCGCCTTCCCGGCCGTCACCTGCGTGTGCCTGGGCTGGCCGGCACAGCGCCTTCCCGGCCGTCACCTGCGTGTGCCTGGGCTGGGCGGCACAGCGCCTTCCCGGCCGTCACCTGCGTGTGCCTGGGCTGGGCGCGGACGGCAGGGTCTGGGCAGCATTCTCTCCCCACCTTGGTCCAGGGCAGCCTGGCTGCTGCCTGGTCAGTCGCCCAGACGTCTCCTCTCTGGGCCGGCTGACCTCTAGTGTCCCAGAATTCCCTCCTTCCTGCCTCTCTCTGGTCAGTGGTGAACACGCGAGCAAAGCAGCGCCCCTGAAATGGTCAGCAGGGCCCTCGGGGGGGGGGGTCGCCGGCTAGCAGGGAGGCTGCACAGCAGACAATGCTTCTCCCACGGGCGTCCTGACCACGAGACCCCGGGACCACAGGAGCTGCTCTGGGGGTGAACCCAAGCCCTGGCGGGGCAGGTGGGTCTGAGTTACAAGTGGGGACCCCTCCTCAGGGCTGCTCCTCCCAGGTGGGGGACATCCCAGGGCCAGCGCTGGAGCTCCTGGCCAGAACCCAGCTGTGGCTCCCACCAGGCCCCAAGCCCCTCGTGTCCCGTCTGCACACCCACATCCCAGGCAGAGACCGGCCTTGACCCTGCTAGACGCGGGGCTGGACTGGACGTGGGAGGAACGCCGGGGCTGGGGTTCCCACAGACGTGGGCCCTGACGCCCTCAGCACAGGGCTCCCTCCTCTCCCCAACACAGCGGCTGCGTCATCACGGCGGCCCCGGGCAGGCAGACCCCGGGGCAGCTGTAACTGCCCAGCTGCGCTGGCCCTGACGAGACCCCGAGTCCTGCTGGCAGGGTGGAGCGGAGGAGCCCGAGTCCCTCAGCCTCGGGCGGGAGCAGGGACAGGAGCCGGGTTCCTCTGCTGGAGAAGGGCGGAGTTCCGTCCTGAGCTCTCGGGGTCTGCTCTGGCGCACCCCTGCTGTCCTGTCTGGCACTGACCCCGATTAGCTCGGCTCGGTCCTGGAGGCAGCCCCAGACGTGGTGCCCCGGGGAGGGTTGGGGGTCCCTGGGGCACCCAGAGAACCCCGGGGTCACGGACAGGCAGGAGAAAAGCCCGGGAAAGGTCTCGAGCTCCAGGGTGGACGTGGGGACGGGGGGGGGAGGCCCCGAGCTGGCCCTGTCCAGGGTGGACGTGGGGGCCACAGAGGGGTGGGGTGGGGGGACGCCCTGAACAGGGCCCCGTCCAGGGTGGACGTGGGGGCCATGGAGAGATGGGGTGAGGAGACACCCTGAGCTGGCCCCGTCCAGGGTGGACGTGGGGACCATGGAGAGATGGGGTGAGGAGAGGCCCTGAGCTGGCCCCGTCCAGGGTGGACGTGGGGCCACGGAGGGGTGGGGTGGGGGGAGACCCCGAGCTGGCTCTGTCCAGGGTGGACGTGGGGGCCACGGAGAGATGGGGTGAGGGGAGGCCCTGAGCTGGCTGCATCCAGGGAGGGTGGGGCAGGGCCAGGGTGAGGGGAGGCCAGAGAGGCGCTGTGGCCGCAGCCCCCAGGCCCCTCAGAGGCGCCACAGCCGTGGCCAGGGCAGCACCGGGGCACTGAGGCAGCCTGCTCGGCCTGGGCCTCAGCTCTGGTGCTGGCGGCTTTTCTCTGACGCTGAACCTGGGCCCTTCCAGCCCTGCCCAGCCCTACCTGGCCCACTCCTTGAGCTCCGGGTGGGACAGTGAGTGTCCTTCTCGAAGGGCCACCACAGCTGTGACCCGCTGGCCCCATGTCACGTCAGGAACTCCAATCACAGCCACATCTGAGGGTGCAAGCACAGGTTGGAGATATTTGGGACACGGCGGTGCCCACTGCAGGCCACGGAGGCCCTGGGACCGAGGAAGCACGGGCGGCAGTGCCCTGGCCACGCTGGTGGAGCCAGCGGGTTCAACAGACAAGGCCGACAGTGGACGCTGCCACCCGGGGCTGTGGGTACCTCACTGTCCCACCCTACAGCAGTCACACCTGGTGCCTAGGTGTGCATCAGGCAGCCTCAAAGGCCGACTGCGGGTGGGGTCACTGGAGAGGCTGGGGTGGGGGCTCACCTGAGAGGCTGGGGTGGGGGTCACTGGAGAGGCTGGGGTGGGGGTCACTGGAGAGGCTGGGGTGGGGGCTCACCTGAGAGGCTGGGGTGGGGTCACAGGAGAGGCTGGGGTGGGGGTCACAGGAGAGGCTGGGGTGGGGCTCACAGGAGAGGCTGGGGTGGGGGCTCACCTGAGAGGCTGGGGTGGGGCTCACCTGAGAGGCTGGGGTGGGGGTCACTGGAGAGGCTGGGGTGGGGGTCACAGGAGAGGCTGGGGTGGGGGTCACCTGATAGGCTGGGGTGGGGGCTCACTGGAGAGGCTGGGGTGGGGTCACAGGAGAGGCTGGGGTGGGGGTCACTGGAGAGGCTGGGGTGGGGTCACTGGAGAGGCTGGGGTGGGGGTCACTGGAGAGGCTGGGGTGGGGGTCACTGGAGAGGCTGGGGTGGGGGTCACAGGAGAGGCTGGGGTGGGGGTCACAGGAGAGGCTGGGGTGGGGGCTCACCTGACAGGCTGGGGTGAGGGCTCACCTGAGATGCTGGGGTGGGGGTCACTGGAGAGGCTGGGGTGGGGGCTCACCTGACAGGCTGGGGTGGGGGCTCACCTGAGATGCTGGGGTGGGGGTCACTGGAGAGGCTGGGGTGGGGGTCACTGGAGAGGCTGGGGTGGGGGCTCACCTGAGATGCTGGGGTGGGGGGTCACAGGAGAGGCTGGGGTGGGGGGTCACAGGAGAGGCTGGGGTAGGGGCTCACCTGAGAGGCTGGGGTGGGGGTCACAGGAGAGGCTGGGGTGGGGGGTCACAGGAGAGGCTGGGGTGGGGGGTCACAGGAGAGGCTGGGGTGGGGGCTCACCTGACAGGCTGGGGTGGGGGCTCACCTGAGAGGCTGGGGTGGGGGTCACTGGAGAGGCTGGGGTGGGGCTCACAGGAGAGGCTGGGGTGGGGGCTCACCTGACAGGCTGGGGTGAGGGCTCACCTGAGATGCTGGGGTGGGGGTCACAGGAGAGGCTGGGGTGGGGGCTCACCTGAGAGGCTGGGGTGGGGTCACAGGAGAGGCTGGGGTGGGGGTCACTGGAGAGGCTGGGGTGGGGGCTCACCTGAGAGGCTGGGGTGGGGGTCACCTGAGAGGCTGGGGTGGGGGTCACTGGAGAGGCTGGGGTGGGGCTCACAGGAGAGGCTGGGGTGGGGGCTCACCTGAGATGCTGGGGTGGAGGTCACTGGAGAGGCTGGGGTGGGGCTCACCTGAGAGGCTGGGGTGGGGCTCACAGGAGAGGCTGGGGTGGGGCTCACAGGAGGGGCTGGGGTGGGGGTCACTGGAGAGGCTGGGGTGGGGGCTCACCTGAGAGGCTGGGGTGGGGGCTCACCTGAGAGGCTGGGGTGGGGCTCACAGGAGAGGCTGGGGTGGGGGTCACAGGAGAGGCTGGGGTGGGGTCACAGGAGAGGCTGGGGTGGGGGTCACAGGAGGGGCTGGGGTGGGGGTCACTGGAGAGGCTGGGGTGGGGGCTCACCTGAGAGGCTGGGGTGGGGGCTCACAGGAGAGGCTGGGGTGGGGGCTCACCTGAGAGGCTGGGGTGGGGCTCACAGGAGGGGCTGGGGTGGGGCTCACCTGAGATGCTGGGGTGGGGGCTCACAGGAGGGGCTGGGGTGGGGGCTCACCTGAGAGGCTGGGGTGGGGCTCACCTGAGAGGCTGGGGTGGGGCTCACCTGAGATGCTGGGGTGGGGGCTCACCTGAGAGGCTGGGGTGGGGGTCACTGGAGAGGCTGGGGTGGGGGCTCACCTGAGAGGCTGGGGTGAGGGTCACCTGAGAGGCTGGGGTGGGGGTCACCTGAGAGGCTGGGGTGGGGTCACAGGAGGGGCTGGGGTGGGGCTCACCTGAGAGGCTGGGGTGGGGTCACAGGAGAGGCTGGGGTGGGGTCACAGGAGGGGATGGGGTGGGGCTCACCTGAGATGCTGGGGTGGGGCTCACCTGAGAGGCTGGGGTGGGGTCACAGGAGGGGCTGGGGTGGGGCTCACCTGAGATGCTGGGGTGGGGCTCACCTGAGAGGCTGGGGTGGGGCTCACCTGAGATGCTGGGGTGGGCTCACCTGAGAGGCTGGGGTGGGGTCACAGGAGGGGCTGGGGTGGGGCTCACCTGAGATGCTGGGGTGGGCTCACCTGAGATGCTGGGGTGGGGCTCACCTGAGATGCTGGGGTGGGGCTCACCTGAGATGCTGGGGTGGGGCTCACCTGAGAGGCTGGGGTGGGGCTCACCTGAGATGCTGGGGTGGGGTCACAGGAGGGGCTGGGGTGGGGGCTCACCTGAGAGGCTGGGGTGGGGGCTCACCTGAGAGGCTGGGGTGGGGTCACAGGAGAGGCTGGGGTGGGGTCACAGGAGAGGCTGGGGTGGGGCTCACCTGAGAGGCTGGGGTGGGGCTCACCTGAGATGCTGGGGTGGGGTCACAGGAGAGGCTGGGGTGGGGGTCACTGGAGATGCTGGGGTGGGCTCACCTGAGATGCTGGGGTGGGGCTCACCTGAGATGCTGGGGTGGGGTCACAGGAGAGGCTGGGGTGGGGGTCACAGGAGGGGCTGGGGTGGGCTCACAGGAGGGGCTGGGGTGGGGCTCACAGGAGGGGCTGGGGTGGGGCTCACCTGAGATGCTGGGGTGGGGCTCACAGGAGAGGCTGGGGTGGGGCTCACAGGAGAGGCTGGGGTGGGGGTCACTGGAGAGGCTGGGGTGGGGCTCACAGGAGAGGCTGGGGTGGGGCTCACCTGAGAGGCTGGGTGGGGCTCACCTGAGATGCTGGGGTGGGGCTCACAGGAGAGGCTGGGGTGGGGCTCACAGGAGAGGCTGGGGTGGGGCTCACAAGAGAGGCTGGGGTGGGCTCACAGGAGAGGCTGGGGTGGGGGTCACTGGAGAGGCTGGGGTGGGGTCACAGGAGGGGCTGGGGTGGGGCTCACCTGAGAGGCTGGGGTGGGGCTCACAGGAGGGGCTGGGGTGGGCTCACCTGAGATGCTGGGGTGGGGGTCACCTGAGATGCTGCGGTGGGGTCACAGGAGGGGCTGGGGTGGGGTCACTGGAGAGGCTGGGGTGGGGTCACAGGAGGGGCTGGGGTGGGGTCACTGGAGAGGCTGGGGTGGGCTCACCTGAGAGGCTGGGGTGGGGCTCACAGGAGAGGCTGGGGTGGGGCTCACCTGAGATGCTGGGGTGGGCTCACAGGAGAGGCTGGGGTGGGGGCTCACCTGAGATGCTGGGGTGGGGCTCACAGGAGGGGCTGGGGTGGGCTCACCTGAGAGGCTGGGGTGGGGTCACAGGAGGGGCTGGGGTGGGGTCACCTGAGATGCTGGGGTGGGGTCACAGGAGAGGCTGGGGTGGGGGCTCACCTGAGATGCTGGGGTGGAGGTCACTGGAGAGGCTGGGGTGGGGCTCACCTGAGAGGCTGGGGTGGGGCTCACAGGAGAGGCTGGGGTGGGGCTCACCTGAGAGGCTGGGGTGGGGCTCACAGGAGAGGCTGGGGTGGGGCTCACCTGAGATGCTGGGGTGGGCTCACAGGAGAGGCTGGGGTGGGGGCTCACCTGAGAGGCTGGGGTGGGGCTCACAGGAGGGGCTGGGGTGGGCTCACCTGAGAGGCTGGGGTGGGGTCACAGGAGGGGCTGGGGTGGGGTCACCTGAGATGCTGGGGTGGGGTCACAGGAGAGGCTGGGGTGGGGTCACAGGAGATGCTGGGGTAGGGGTCACAGGAGGGGCTGGGGTGGGGCTCACCTGAGAGGCTGGGGTGGGGTCACAGGAGAGGCTGGGGTGGGCTCACCTGAGATGCTGGGGTGGGCTCACAGGAGGGGCTGGGGTGGGGGTCACAGGAGAGGCTGGGGTGGGGGTCACAGGAGGGGCTGGGGTGGGGCTCACAGGAGATGCTGGGGTGGGCTCACAGGAGGGGCTGGGGTGGGCTCACCTGAGATGCTGGGGTGGGGTCACAGGAGGGGCTGGGGTGGGGTCACAGGAGGGGCTGGGGTGGGCTCACCTGAGAGGCTGGGGTGGGGCTCACCTGAGAGGCTGGGGTGGGGTCACAGGAGGGGCTGGGGTGGGCTCACCTGAGATGCTGGGGTGGGGGTCACAGGAGATGCTGGGGTGGGGTCACAGGAGGGGCTGGGGTGGGCTCACCTGAGAGGCTGGGGTGGGGCTCACCTGAGAGGCTGGGGTGGGGTCACAGGAGGGGCTGGGGTGGGGCTCACCTGAGATGCTGGGGTGGGGACACAGGAGGGGCTGGGGTGGGCTCACCTGAGATGCTGGGGTGGGCTCACAGGAGGGGCTGGGGGGGGCTCACCTGAGATGCTGGGGTGGGACAGCAGGTGCCGCTCCACCTCCAGGGCACTGACTTTGTAGCCCCCGCTCTTGAGGATGTCCACAGACGTGCGGCCGCGGATCCAGTACCTGCCGTCCTTAAACACCGCCGTGTCACCTGGGCAAAGAGGGCTCCGGTGATGCCCGTGACAGCCTGGAGGCCACTCCCAGAGTCCCCACCTCGTGCCCAGGCCCCATGCGCACCACCCCCACCAGGAGCTCCGCGGGGTGCCAGCAGCTCACAGGCTGTCGGCGTGGGCGGTGACTGATGGTCACTGAACGTTCCACGGCTGCGACCCCCGAGGGTGACCCAGATGGTGCAACAGCGAGGGCCTGGGAGTGAGGTGAGGCCCCGCACGGCCGCTGCCCACTCAGGGAGCTCCTTCCTCGAAGACCCCACAGCCCACACACACCGTGTACGGACACAGCGGCCGCTGTGGGTAGGTCTTGTCCTGCGGGCCTGGCCTCACAGGGTAGCTGGTGCCAGAGGACGAAAGGCCAGCCCGGGGTCCCGACGGCCAGCTGGGGCGCTGCACGCTCTCTGCACACGTGGCTCCGTAATCATCACCAGCCACTCAGAGCGGGGGAACCAGGCAGGGGCACAGGGCTGCCCCCCGCTGGCCTTCAGTGTGGGGGTGCACGGTGTGCGTGCCTGCCAGTGCACACGTGTGCGACTGTGTTCCTGGTGCCAGGGCCGTGGAAGGACAGCCAGGGTCCGGATGGCCAGCCTGGGGGTGCTGTCTCGAGACCCGCCCCTGCCCCACTCTCCAGGCCTCGCCCGCTGGGTGCTCCGTCACTACAGCCTGACTGAGGGACGCAGTCCCCACACCCTGCAGCCTCGGCTCCACCGTGCACTGGCACGGCCCCTCGTGGCCTCACACAGAACTGCAGACACAAGTGCCCCGGGAACCCACGGCAAAGGGCTGGAAACCTGGCAGGGACAAGCACTCGGGCATCACCGGCCGCCTTCCCAGGTGCGTCGGCAGAAAGCTGGACTGGGAGTGGAGTGGGCAGGAACCAGAACCAGCACTCCAACACGGACGCTGGCTCCCCCACGACGCCCACCTCAGCGGGCCGACGGCACACGTGTGTGGCTCCATTCACACAGGGCCCCCGCCTCCCGGCACGACCCGCAGCGCTGACGTCCCCTCCGCTGGTGTCTGCCCCTCCCTCCTGGCTGGGCCCGGGCTGGGCAGCGCTGGCCTGCGACGCTGGTGCCCCTGCTCGGGGCCGCCGGGCGGGGTCTCAGGCCTCGCTGGGCTCCATCCTCCTTCACTTCCAGGCTGCTCTGCAGGGGAGGCCGGGAGCACGCTCGTCCGGCGGAGAACCAGCCTGCACCACTGCTGGGGGGCTCTGCTGACCGAGCTGCCCCTCAGTCCCCCACGGGCCCCTCTCACCTGCCTCGGCCGGCCCTGCGTCTCCTCTCCGGCCAGGGCTCTTCCTCTGCTGAGGAATCCCAACTGACCCGCAAGAGCCCTTTAAACTTCGTCCCTGCCCAGGACGTAAGCAGGACACTGCCTGGCTCCAGGATCCAGTGCCCGGGGAGTCCCAGGGCCAGCAGCCCCAGGCAGCTGGACGCGGAGCTTCTGCCCGGCAGCCATGTGGGGAACAGAGCCGTGTGCCCCGCAGCTGGCCCTGGACGGCCATGGGTGATAGGCCCACTGACCCTCCCTTCTGGGGCCGTGTGCCCCTCAGCTGGCCCTGGACGGCCATGGGTGATAGGCCCACCGCCCCCTCCCTGCTGGGGCCGTGTGCCCCTCAGCTGGCCCTGGACGGCCATGGGTGATAGGCCCACCGCCCCCTCCCTGCTGGGGCCGTGTGCCCCTCAGCTGGCCCTGGACGGCCATGGGTGATAGGCCCACCGCCCCCTCCCTTCTGGGGCCGTGTGCCCCTCAGCTGGCCCTGGACGGTCATGGGTGATAGGCCCACCGTCTCCTCCCTTCTGGGGCTGGGATCCACCTCCCGGACACTCCGTCCCCCTCTGTTTCTCAGACTTCGGGGACTCAGCCCTGTCTGAACCTCTCCCGGACACTCCGTCCCCCGCTGTTTCTCAGACTTCGGGGACTCAGCCCTGTCTGAACCTCTCCCCGCCCCGGCTGTCCTGAGATCAGTCCCTGGGCCCCTGGAGGGGCGGCTGCTCACTCAGGCCACCTGAGGCAGGGGCTCCAGCAGCAGCCGCCCAGCCCGGAGGGTGCCTGGCTCCTGGGCCACCTGTCCTTCCGCCCGGGCACGAGCTGAGCCGAGTGTGTTCTGAAAGCACTAGAGAGGACCCTACTCCTCCCTGGACAGCGGCCAGACCCGAGGCCTCGCCAGGAGCTCCGCAGGTCCTGGGGCAGATGGGGCTTCAGGCAGGAGCTGGGCAGGCAGCGTGACAGACAGCGCCGCGGGCACCCAAGTGGGACCTCCCCTTCCACCCGGACCCGGCGCCCTCGGCGCAACTCCCTAGGCCTCGCCAGCCAGAGACCCGGCAGCGGGCGGCGCTGGGTGGACGGAAGGGGTTAAGTCTAATTTCTCCTGACTCCTCTCTGCAGAGCAGCAGCTGTGGGCTGATTGCGCGCTCGCATGTGCAGCCGTGTCGCTGCCGCCTGTGACAAAGGCTCGCCCTGAGAGCCAATTAGACCCACCCCTCCCTTCCTGTTCCCGCGCACTACGGAGATCACGCTGGATCCGAGTCATCTCCCGAGCAGCTCCGTGCAGTAATTAACGCACGCTCCCCCTGCAGCTGAAACACATCCGAGGGGGCTGCAGACGTGTTCACGCCAACCGCCCGCACACGCATCGGTGCCAGCCCGGCGGCTCACGGCCCCACGCCGGCAAAACCCACAAGGTTTTGGTGCCTCTGCTTTTAAATAAAAAAAAAAAAAAACCTGCAATTTTTAAAAATCTGAATTTAAAAATAAAGAGGACGGCTACAAAGCAAGGCAGGCTTCCATGAGGGCTGCTCACGGGGCCACGTGGGAAGGCCAGCAGGCAGGGTTGGCCCCCACGGGGAGGTCACAGGCTGTGAACCCACCGCCACATCCTGCCACGGGCACACCGGCGCGCCACCCGCGCCACCAGCCCTGGGCACAGCCCTGACCCTCTGTGAAGCCCAGCCCCACGGAGGGGCCTTTGCCTGGGGCCGGAGCTCACCAAGCAGTGCTCGGCAAACCTCCGGAGCACCCTCTGCCCAGCCGTCCGCCGCGGTGTCAGGTACCACCACCACCACCCCTCCTCCCCTGGCCTGTGGGACTTGGACACTTCTGATCCCAGCTGCTGGGATGAGGGGGGCAGGCGGCAAGTGAGAGAGAAACCCAGCGGGGTTCAGGACCACAGGTGGACATGCGAGCAGCAGGAAGACAAGGAGCCCCGGCCCCCAGCTCCTCGCCAGGGAGGGAGGGGGGAGGGGGCGGGGCCCTCACCTCCCTCCTTCCCTCCCTCCCTCCTCCCTCAGCAGCATGGACTCCGGGCAGCATAGTCCCCAGCTTTCCCAGGCTCGGGGGCACCCCATTGGGCTGGTGAGCTGTCACTCCGTGACCCCGGCCAATGAGCAGGAGGCTGTGCCGGAGACCTCACCACCCACAGAGCACACTGACCTGTGACCTCCCCAGAGCAGCTGGGACCTGCGCGCACGGGCAGGAGTCGGCTCACAGCAGCACACGCTCCACACACACACACACACACACACACGCCTCTTCCTCCCGACACCCGGGACCACACTCAGACGTGCATGGTGACGGCTCCTGGGGCCTGCCGGGGCTCAGGACGGAACCTGTTTCAGCTGGAGGCAGCATGACGGACATGGGGATAGAGCAGGTCTTTCCTTCCGGAAAAATGACCAGGGTCGTGACAAACGCCTGCACACTGAGCACAGACATTCACAAGCACAGAGCATCCACTCAGAAGCCCGCGGCTGTCAGGAGCTGACGCTGGGCGTGTCCACGCGCGGGCCACCGCAGAGGCGCCTGAGTACCTCCTGGGCCTCCATGTCCTCCCGCGGCCCACCAGGGGAAGGGCCCGCTGCCTCCAGGGGCTCCCCTCTCCTGATGGGCCCCTGCCCCGCAGGCAGCTCGGGGAGCAGACCGGCAGCCCAAGAACCGCTCCTGACCCAGCGCAGCGGGGAGAGGGCTGCATGGCGGCAGGCAGCGGTGGTACCTGCACGTGGAAGGAGCCTGCTGGAGGGCAGTGAGACCCTCCCTGAAGGAGCCCACAGGGGTCACTGTGTGTGTGTGGGGGCACCTGGCAGGGGCAGCGGGCTACACAGGCCCCCTTCTAGGGCCGTGCGGGGCCAGCCACCTCCCTCCTGTGCCTGCTGCAGACTCTGGGGGCACCCAGGCTCTGTGACCCCAGTACAGAGGGCAGTGAGCCCCACCCTGCCCTGTGGAGCTGGGCCCCACCTGTTTTAAACCAGCCATCCGCGGTGAATGCGTCTCTAGTTTCTTCTGGTTTGTTCCAGTATTCTCGAAACACGGAGGGCCCCCTGACCAGCAGCTCCCCTTCCTTCTCCTCGAAGCCAGGGGTCACCTGTGGAAGGGGGGACGTGCAGGTCAGAGCAGGGCCCCTGCGCCCCCTGCGCCCCACACCTCCCTGGGAGGAGACACCGGGAAGTGCGCTGCCCTCGCACCTGCCCAGCGTCTCAACGGGCCCCAGACGGCCTCCTGCTCCTGGCACTCTAACTCCTCCTGCACACGCACTCCGCCAGGCCCCGGCGCGGGGTGGGGCTGGCCTCCTGGCTGACCACCCGCACATGCTGTGTCAACCGTCAGGCACGCTGTGGGGCACAGAGGGGCAGCTGCCCACGCCCTCCTGGGGGACGGCTCTGCTCGGAGTGACCAACCACACAGGGCTGCTCAGGCTGAACGGTCAGGGAGCCCCAGAAAGCCCCAGGGGGACCAGGGAGCCTTGGCTACAGGGGAGAAGGGGAGCAGGGCGTCAGCACTCGCCTGAACACGGTGCGGGGGCGAGGCCGCTTCCCGTGAACCTGACGGCATCAGGCACAGACTCCTGGGACGGGGCAGCAGAGGACGGCGCGGACACGCCAAAGCCTCCCGGAACCTGGCCACTCTGCAAGGGCAGAGGAGCAGCTGAGCCGGAGCCACAGGCGCGCACTCACCCCCACGGGCTCACCCGCCGCCCTCGGCACAGCTTCTGGGGAGACTCCGCCTCCTCTTCTAAAAACCAGGAACCTCTGCACAGGCTATAAAACTGTGTCACTCACTTACCTGACCTGGGACACAAAGCTGAACCCTCAGCGTCCAACAGGTGCCTCGTCGGCAGGAGCCCGCCCCCCAGCACTGGCACCCCTCAGCACTGGACGGCAGGGAGCCCGCCCCCAGCACTGGACACAGGGACCCCGCCCCCCAGCACTGGACACAGGGACCTGCCCCCCCAGCACTGGACACAGGAACCCCGCCCCCAGCACTGGACACGGGGACTCGCCCCCCCAGCACTGGACACAGGAACCCCGCCCCCAGCACTGGACGACAGGGACCCGCCCCCCAGCACTGCACACAGGGACCCATCCCCCAGCACTGGACACAGGGACCCCGCCCCCAGCACTGGACACAGGGACCCACCCCCCAGCACTGGACACAGGGACCCGCCCCCCAGCACTGGATGGCAGGGACCCTGCCCCCCAGCACTGGACACAGGAACCCGCCCCCCAGCACCGGATGGCAGGGACCCTGCCCCACAGCACCTGGCCAGCAGGTGAGATCCTGCCCCCCAGCACTGCACAGCAGGTGAGATCCCGCCCCCCAGCACTGGACAGCAGGTGAGATCCCGCCCCCCAGCACTGGACAGCAGGTGAGATCCCACCCCCCAGCACTGGCCGGCAGGTGAGATCCCACCCCCCAGCACTGGACAGCAGGTGAGATCCCGCCCCCCAGCACTGGACGGCAGGTGAGATCCTGCCCTCCAGCACTGGCCAGCAGGTGGGCACCTCCAGGCAGGTGGCCAGGCTTCACGTCCAGCACCTGCACAACTTCTGGCCTCCTCCTGCTCGGAGGTGTGTGTGTGTTTAATATTTATTTATTTACTTGAATGGCAGAGCTGAGCCGATCCAAAGCCAGGAGCCAGGAGCTTCTTCCGGTTCTCCCACATGGGTGCAGGGGTCCAAGGACTTGGGCCATCTTCCACTGCTTTCCCAGGCCACAGCAGAGAGCTGGATCGGAAGTGGAGCAGCCTGGATTTGAACCTGCGCCCATATGGGAGGCTGGCATGCTATGCCACGGCGCCAGCCCTGTGTGCTTTTTAAAGGAGCACAGACTTGTGTTCCCTGCATCTCCCACTGTCGCCCTCGTCTGTTCCCTGCCCTGGGTGGACGGGCCAGTGCTGGCGCAGCTGGGGGAGGGGCGTGTGGTGCACTGCTTGGGACATTGGCGTCTCATAGCGGAGCCTGGGATCGAGTCCCTGCTCCACTTCCCATCCAGCTTCCTGCCTACGCCTTGGGAGGCAGCAGGTGACAGCCCAAGTCCTTCAGTCCCTGCCACCCACTCGCCAGACCCGGCTCAAGCTGCTGGCTCCCGGCTCCGGCCTGGCAGAGCCCCAGTGACTAAGGCATCTGAGAAATGAACCAGTGGATGGAATATCTTGGTCTGTCTCTCTGTTGCTCTAGCTTACAAATAAATAAAACAAAAAAGAGCTACAGAGAGGGATTTCTTCCATCCACTGGTCCCAACGACCAGGAGAGGCTAAGCTGGGCCAGGCTGAAGCCAGGAACCAGCAGCTTCGTCCAGGTGTCCCACGTGGGTGCCACAGCCAAAGCACCTGGGTCATCTTCCCCTGCTTTCTCAGGGAGCTGGACTGGAGTGGAACAGCTGGGACAGGAACCAGCGCCCAGGAGACGCCAGCCTCACAGGCAGTGGCTGGGTCCACTGTGCAACGCCAGCCTCCATAAATGGAACTTTAAAAAAGTTCATTAACAACAACAAAAACCCAACACTGAAACAGGTCCCACAGACGGCGGCTGGAAGTCGCAAGTCTAAACCAACGAGGCCAGTAATAAAGATCAACAAGACCCAGGGCTCCCAACGCCACACTTGAAGCAGCCTGCCGCCGCCGGCTTCACCGGACACCAGGAACCAGCAGCGGAGCTCTGAGCAGCGCAGCTGCTGCTGCCAGCAGTGAGGACACACCCAGGAAGCAGGAACCACGAGGACTCGGGAGAACCACGTGGAAAGCAGAACCAGGTGGGAACATCTGATCCGGACGCACTCTGCGCAGGACGCAGGTCAGGAAGAGGGCTGACCGCAGACCCAAGCAGCAAGTCTAAGGCCAACACACCGCAGGCCGGCAGGGAGCTGACAGAGGAGCTGAGGCAGGCCAGCCCTGCCCGGCCCCTGAGGCGGCGTGGCCCCCGCGTGACAGCCCCCGGGCCACTGGTGCAGCAGCCACAGCTGGCCCCCGCGACAGCCCAGTCTCCCAAGCCGCCTCTGTGCACCACGGGCTGCAAGTTCCAAGGTGCTGTAACAGAACCAGCCCCAGCTGGATGCATCAATGAGCCTGCCGCCCGTGTGCCTGTGAGGACCCCAGGTCAGTATAGTCACCATGGCTGCCCCGTGTGCCTGTGAGGACTCCCAGGTCAGTAGTCACCATGGCTGCCCCCGTGTGCCTGTGATGGCCCCCAGGTCAGTACAGTCACCATGGCTGCCCCGTGTGCCTGTGAGGACCCCAGGTCAGTACAGTCACCATGGCTGCCCCGTGTGCCTGTGAGGACCCCAGGTCAGTAGTCACCATGGCTGCCCCGTGTGCCTGTGAGGACCCCAGGTCAGTAGTCACCATGGCTGCCCCCGTGTGCCTGTGAGGACTCCCAGGTCAGTAGTCACCATGGCTGCCCCCGTGTGCCTGTGAGGACCCCAAGTCAGTAGTCACCATGGCTGCCCCGTGTGCCTGTGAGGACCCCAGGTCAGTAGTCACCATGGCTGCCCCGTGTGCCTGTGAGGACCCCAGGTCAGTACAGTCACCATGGCTGCCCCCGTGTGCCTGTGAGGACCCCCAGGTCACTACAGTCACCATGGCTGCCCCGTGTGCCTTTGAGGACTCCCAGGTCAGTAGTCACCATGGCTGCCCCCGTGTGCCTGTGAGGACCCCAGGTCAGTAGTCACCATGGCTGCCCTGTGTGCCTGTGAGGACCCCAGGTCAGTAGTCACCATGGCTGCCCCGTGTGCCTGTGAGGACCCCAGGTCAGTAGTCACCATGGCTGCCCCGTGTGCCTGTGAGGACCCCAGGTCAGTAGTCACCATGGCTGCCCCGTGTGCCTGTGAGGACCCCAGGTCAGTACAGTCACCATGGCTGCCCCCGTGTGCCTGTGAGGACCCCCAGGTCACTACAGTCACCATGGCTGCCCCGTGTGCCTTTGAGGACTCCCAGGTCAGTAGTCACCATGGCTGCCCCCGTGTGCCTGTGAGGACCCCAGGTCAGTAGTCACCATGGCTGCCCTGTGTGCCTGTGAGGACCCCAGGTCAGTAGTCACCATGGCTGCCCCGTGTGCCTGTGAGGACCCCAGGTCAGTAGTCACCATGGCTGCCCCCGTGTGCCTGTGAGGACCCCCAGGTCAGTAGTCACCATGGCTGCCCCCGTGTGCCTGTGAGGACCCCCAGGTCAGTAGTCACCATGGCTGCCCCGTGTGCCTGTGATGGCCCCCAGGTCAGTACAGTCACCATGGCTGCCCCGTGTGCCTGTGAGGACCCCCAGGTCAGTAGTCACCATGGCTGCCCCCGTGTGCCTGTGAGGACCCCAGGTCAGTAGTCACCATGGCTGCCCCCGTGTGCCTGTGAGGACCCCCAGGTCAGTAGTCACCATGGCTGCCCCCGTGTGCCTGTGAGGACCCCAGGTCAGTAGTCACCATGGCTGCCCCGTGTGCCTGTGAGGACCCCAGGTCAGTAGTCACCATGGCTGCCCCGTGTGCCTGTGAGGACTCCCAGGTCAGTAGTCACCATGGCTGCCCCGTGTGCCTGTGAGGACCCCAGGTCAGTAGTCACCATGGCTGCCCCCGTGTGCCTGTGAGGACCCCAGGTCAGTAGTCACCATGGCTGCCCCCGTGTGCCTGTGAGGACCCCAGGTCAGTAGTCACCATGGCTGCCCCCGTGTGCCTGGGAGGACCCCAGGTCAGTAGTCACCATGGCGGCACCGCACTGCCATTGCGTACCTGACACCACGACACATCTGGGATTTGCCAAAAGGCAGGGAAGCGGGTGCTCTTCAGGCCCTGCCCCGAACTCTGCCCCTTTCCAATATTCAATTAAGCCCCATCCCAGATCCCACCCTGCGCCTCGGGATGGCTTGAGCCTTGCTGGGGTTTCCCTGTGTGCCCCGTGGCCCTTCTTTCTCCGGCGTGCCCAGACTAGTTTCTAGTGCAGGCTCTTCTCCGCCCCTTTTCCACTGCAGAGCATACTAACGCTTCAGACAACACCAACCCTCCCACACGTGTCCTTCCCCACCTGCACACGTGTCCACCCCCACCTTGCACACAGGTCCATCCCCACCTGCACACAGGCCCATTCCCCACCTGCACACGTGTCCACCCCCACTTTGCACACGTGTCCTTCCCCACCTGCACACGTGTCCACCCCCACCTTGCACACAGGTCCATCCCCACCCTGCACACATGTCCACCCCCACCCCGCACACGTGTCCATCCCCTACCCTGCACACATGTCCTGGCTCCTGGCTCGGATCATTGTAGCTCCAGCTGTTGTGGCCAATTGGGGAGTGAACCAGTGGATGAAAGACCTCTCTCTCTCTCTCTGTCTCTCCTCTGTGTAACTCTGACTTTCAAATAAGTAAATAAAATCTTTAAAAAAGCTTTAAGATATTAAAAAGTTTAAAAGTAAAAAATCACAGTGAGCAAATGTTAACTTACTGTTAGAGAAAGAAAAAGGTTTTTAAAAGAAAATCTAGTTCACCTAAGTGTCCAGTGTACAAATCCAGGGCACAGGGGCGTGGTGTGCAGGGCACAGGGGTGTGGTGTGCAGGTGCAGGGCACAGGGGTGTGGTGTGCAGGTGCAGGGCACAGGGGTGTGGTGTGCAGGGCACCCAGGGGTGTGGTGTGCAGGGCACAGGGGTGTGGTGTGCAGGTGCAGTGCTCACAGGGGTGTGGTGTGCAGGTGCAGGGCACAGGGGTGCGGTATGCAGGTGCAGTGCACAGGGGTGTGGTGTGCAGGGCACAGGGGTGTGGTGTGCAGGTGCAGTGCACACGGGTGTGGTGTGCAGGTGCAGGGCACCCAGGTGTCTTGTGTGCAGGTGCAGTGCACAGGGGTGTGGTGTGCAGGTGCAGGGCACAGGGGTGTGGTGTGCAGGTGCAGTGCACAGGGGTGCAGGTGCAGTGCACAGGGGTGTGGTGTGCAGGGCACAGGGGTGTGGTGTGCAGGTGCAGGGCACAGGGGTGTGGTGTGCAGGTGCAGGGCACCCAGGCGTCTTGTGTGCAGGTGCAGGGCACAGGGGTGTCGTGTGCAGGTGCAGGGCACAGGGGTGTGGTGTGCAGGGCACAGGGGTGTGGTGTGCAGGTGCAGTGCTCACAGGGGTGCAGTGTGCAGGTGCAGGGCACAGGGGTGTGGTGTGAAGCTAGAGCAGGGTGACATGTGCACCCCGTGCATCCATAGCCAGTCCCCTCGTTCCACACACGGTGAGTCCTGCACAGGTGCAACACTTCTCATCTGCCTTTTTTTTTTTTTAAGATGTTGATTCTGGGGCCGGCGCTGTGGCGTAGTGGGTAAAGCTGCTGCCTACTGTGCCGGCATCCCAGATGGGTGCCGGTTCAAGACCTGGCTGTTCCACTTCCGATCCAGCTCTCTGCTGTGGCCTGGGAAAGCAGAAGATGGCCCAAGTGCTTGGGCCCCTGCACCCACATGGGAGACCTGGAGGAAGCTCCTGGCTTCAGATCAGCGCAGCTCTGCCCATTGTGGCCATTTGGGGAGTGAAGCAGCAGGTGGACGATCTCTCCCTCTGTCAATCTGCCTTTCAAACAAATAAATCTTAAAAAACAAAACGAAACAACAAGATAACAGCACATCAGACCTAGAACGGGATCTGTAAACACCCACGGCTGACGTCACACCTGGACAAAGACCGGATGCCTCACGGCGAGGACATGGACGGGGCCGCCCAGCCTCAGTGCTGCTGTCCCAAGGCGGGCACAGGAATCCCGGCACACAGGCACGGAAGGAGGACACGACACGACTGTGTGTGTGATTCCCAGACCTGCCCCAAAGCCCCCAGCTCCGGAGTGAGTTCAATGATGAGGCCAACACACAAAAACCCCATGTGAGAAATTCCTCCCAGCAACGAACAGCTGGAGGTGAACCTCAGCTGGAAAGAACGAGGGGAGAGGTCGTCTGAGACACGCGCAGCCGTGTGGGACGCCTGCCGTGCCACGCTGGACGCCCCCCAGGCCGCCCAGCCCAGGGCCGCGGGTGTGCAGGTGCAGAGGCGGCCCTCATGGGTGAGTGGCAGGACACCGTCTGCACGAGACCACCAGGTCGGCTGTCACCAGGTTGTGTTGGAACCACTGGGCAACCACGTGGCGCCCACGCATCAGGCGAACCCCAGACGTCCAGGTAAAAACACAGAATGCCCAGGAGGAGCCTGCGCCACCTGGAGCCAGGCAGGAGCCCCCGAGACGCGGCAGCTGAAGCCTGGCACGTGTCCAGCTTCAGCGACCTCGCCCCACGACATGCAAGAGGGAACAGCCAGAACGCGGGACACTGGGTTGTCTCCTACGTAGCCTGGCATGGCAGAGCACAAAGAAGACCAAACCGACTCCATGGAAAGAATGGGACAGGTAAAAGGACAACCAGCAACAAAACACACCGGGAGGCAGGGTGGCAGCTCAGGTAGCCGGGTCCTTGCCGCCCGCCGGGAGGCAGGGTGACAGCTCAGGTAGCTGGGTCCTTGCCGCCCGCCGGGAGGCCTGGATGGAGCTCCGCCCAGGCTGCTGTGGTCATCTGGGGAGTGGATAGCAGATGGGCACTGACTCTGCCCTTCAAAGCAAGACCACCAACGGGACAGCCGGCCACAGGGGAGACCCACGCCCGTCAGAGCTACCGCGGAACACACATGCGCGAGGCGGCAGTGAGAACTCCAGAACCCCGGGGAGGGAGGAGCTGGGCACAGGACGCCCTGCTGGCGGCTGCCCCGGGGAGGAGCTGCCTGGACAGTGTCTCCGCCCCCGCCCGAGCAGCCGGGGCTGCCTCCTCTCCACCCCAGGGAGAAGCCCCAGCCCCCGACAGCAGCAGCCCGGTGCCCAGTGCTGGCCTTCAGGGTCACGGGAGCTGCCCACCTCTGGATTGCGTCCATCCCCGTGCTGGGAGATGCGGAGCAGCCCGGGCCGTGAGCTCTGCCCGCCCCTGGTGCCCTGCGGGGTCCTGCCCAGCGGGTGACCGACCTTTCCCGCCCTCCTTCCACGAAGTCAGGTGCCTCTCGGGACCGGTTCTGCGGCTGCAAGTGTGAACCACATGATCCGTCGGGGCAGCAAGAGTTCTGGCTCGGTGGGCGACGGACGCCCAGCAGACAGCAAGCAGTGCTCCCGTGAGCAGAGCTGGGGGGCGGGGGCGGTACGCGCGTCCCCGCCGGGCTCCCGTGAGCAGAGCTGGGGGCGGTGGCGGTACGCACGTCCCCGCCGTGCTCCCATGAGCAGAGCTGGGGGGCCGTGGCGGTACGCACGTCCCCGCCGGGCTCCCGTGAGCAGAGCTGGGGGCCGTGGCGGTGCGCGCGTCCCCGCCGGGCTCCCGTGAGCAGAGCTGGGGGGCCGTGGCGGTGCGCGCGTCCCCGCCGGGCTCCCGTGAGCAGAGCTGGGGGGCCGTGGCGGTGCACGCGTCCCCGCCGGGCTCCCGTGAGCAGAGCTGGGGGGCCGTGGCGGTACGCACGTCCCCGCCGTGCTCCCGTGAGCAGAGCTGGGGGGCGGTGGAGGTGCACACGTCCCCGCCGGGCTCCCGTGAGCAGAGCTGGGGGCCGTGGTGGTATGCGCGTCCCCGCCGGGCTCCCATGAGCAGAGCTGGGGGCCGTGGTGGTATGCGCGTCCCCGCCGGGCTCCCGTGAGCAGAGCTGGGGGCCGTGGCGGTGCGCAGTCCCCGACGGGCTCCCGTGAGCAGAGCTGGGGGCCGTGGCGGTGCGCAGTCCCCGCCGGGCTCCCGTGAGCAGAGCTGGGGGGCCGTGGCGATGCGCGCGTCCCCGCCGGGCTCCCATGAGCAGAGCTGGGGGCCGTGGCGGTGCGCAGTCCCCGCCGGGCTCCCGTGAGCAGAGCTGGGGGCCGTGGCGATGCGCGCGTCCCCGCCGGGCTCCCATGAGCAGAGCTGGGGGCCGTGGCGGTGCGCGCGTCCCCGCCGGGCTCCCATGAGCAGAGCTGGGGGCCGTGGCGGTGCACAGACCCCGCCGGGCTCCCGTGAGCAGAGCTGGGGGCCGTGGCGGTGCGCAGCCCCCGCCCTGGACACGCTCCTTTCCTGCACAGGCCCAGCAGTGGGACGTCAGGGTCACGGGACGGGGCGGGGGGACCCTGCCATGGAGGCTGCATAACTTCCATTCCTGCTGCGTTTTCAGGTCCCTCCTCCACACCGCACACACCCTGTCACCGTGGCGACGACGCTCACCCGCGTGGCTCCTGCGGCCCAGCAGGCTGACACCGCCTGGATGCCCGGGACTGAGTCCCGCTCGGGTTCCGATCCCGCTCCTGCTAACGTGCACCGAGAGGTCCCTGCCACCCACGCGGGGGAGCGGACGCAGGGCCTGACCTTGTGCTGTGGACATCTGGGGAGTGAACTGGTGGACGGAGGACCGCTCAGCCGCTCTGCCCTTCACACAGTGAGAAGTGAGCAGTCCTGGAAGCAGACGGGGTACCTGTGGTCTGACAGTCAGTGGTGCTGGGCACTTTTCCGACTGCATGTTGGCTTTGGCCCATCTTTAAGCAGGCCGTCAGGCTTCCTGATACGGAGCAGCCTCGGTCCCTGCACGCAGTGGATCCCAACTCCCCAGATGCAGCTTACAAATATTTTCCCCCTGCTGACCGCATCCTTCAGTCTAAAAAAACTTGTCAGCGTGACCAAGTCCCAGTCATCTGCTTCTGCTTCTGTTCCCTGTGCCTTTGGGGTCTCATTTTAAAAAAATAATTTCTAGGGGCCACTGCTGTGGCGTAGAATGTTTCGCCACCGCCTGCAGCGCTGGCATCCCACATGTGCGCCAGTTCATGTCCCGGCTGCTCCACTTCCCATCCAGCTCCCTGCTGTGGCCTGAGACAGCAGCAGAAGACGGCCCAAGTGCTTGGGCCCCCGCACCCACGTGGGAGACCTGGAATAAACTGGCTTTGGCCCGGCCCAGACCCGGCCACTGTGGTCATCTGGGGAGTGAGCCAGCGGACAGATCTCACTTTCTCTCTGTGTAACTCTGCCCTCCAAATAAATAAATCTTTAAGAAAACAGAGAAAAACAATCTCGCAGGCCAATGCCGGGGAGCTCCCGCCTCTTCGGAATGTTCCGTCTCAGGTCTCAGGTGCAGATCTCGGTCCACTCTGAGTTCCTGGGAGTGGGTGCCGGCTCCTCTGCACCGCGTCCTGAAGGCACCCCTTCCCTGCGTGTCTCAGCGCTCTGGTGACAGCCGGCTGCTGTGACGTGTGTAGCCCCGGCCACCGGCCACGTCACACTCGGCCGGCGCTCGCCGGGCCTCAGCCCTGCTCTCGCTCAAGGCTCTGAGGTTCCAGGACTGTGCCGTCGCGGCCTGTATCCCCGAGGGCGGCGAGACGCTGGGCGGCTTCTCTCGCAGCTCTACTGCACGGCCGGGACGCCCGTCTGTTCACTCCCGGCCGCTCCCGTCAGTGCTGCCGTTGTCCACGCAGCTGCCTCACCTCCCTGACCAAAGCTACTGAGTGTTCTGTGCGGTGAATGGTTCCTTCCTTGGTGTCGTCTTCAGAGAGACACCGCACGGTGCGCAGAAGCAGCTCGGGCGCCTGCGTGCCGATGTCGTGTCCCACGAACCAAAACTGTTTGTTTATTAGGTCTCCATTTCTTTCCTTTCCGGTGGTGACTGCGTGGTCCCTTGTTGGGACCTGTTTTCTCCAAGGCACCTGGGCAGCGACAGCAGCCTGGGCGGGGCCCCAGCAGGCGTGCCCACCCGGTTCACACAGATTCCCGTCGAAGCCGCGGTCCCTCAGCCTCGGTGCCTCCTGCGGCTCCGTGCTGTTTGAGGACTCTGGCGCGTGCGCAGCAAACACGGGCGGCCCTGCCTCGTGCCAGAGCCCCAGGACCTCTGCTACGCTGGCCGGCCGCGGCCCTGCCACACCTCAGCTGTCGGCAGTTTAACTCTGAAGGGAAGCTGAGTGTCCCCAGGCGCTTTTCTGCCTCTATTCAATTGGTTTTTTAAGTCCGGAGGAGGCAAACGCGGACAAACGGGCAGAACTGTGGAGTGGCCACCCGGGCTGCGGGCTGCGGAGAACTAGGGGGACGCTTCTTTCTCGGTGACCAAGCTGTCCAGAACTGGTCACAGTGAGGCTGCAGGATTCTTTAAAAACAGAAAAGAAAAGCCAGGAGCAGCAATAAACTGCACATTTGGTTTCCTGGATTCCACACTCAGGAGAGAAACCTGAGCCCTGGGTGCCGCCCGGTGCTGGGCACAGCCACCCTAGAGACCTGTGCGGAAAGGGTGCTCTCGGGACCTGGTCACCCCGCAGGGCGGAGGGGCGAGGCCTGGCCGTCCTGGAGAGAGCAGGACCTGAGACACCACTCGGGGCCCCGCCACCTCCCTGCTGGTCCTGTGCAAATCTACCACAGCGGTGGGGAGCTCACAAGCCGCGCGTCAGCCCTGCCCCAGGCGGACGCCGTCACCTGCGGGGACAGCGCTACCGCTCCAGCCTAGCCCATCGCCGGGCCTGGCCTCCTGGGCCCCAAGCCTGCTGTGGGTCGGGTGCAGCAGCTGACAGCACACCACGGTGACAGATGGCATGGAGCGGGAGGAGGGCCGCGAGGAGCAGCCTGCTGTGCACGGTGACAGCTCGCGTGTGGACACACAGCGAGACACGGCAAGGGAATAACAACAGAGAAGTGGGTTCACGCCGGCCCGGCCACCCACACAGCCTGCACGCTCCAGCTCTGCACAAAGGCACGGCCAGAGGGCGTGTGCCGTGCAGCTGTGAGCCACTTATCTGCTGACACACCCACTGTCACTGGCTGCTGTCTGGCTCTCGTCTAAGTGAGCGTTTTGAAAAAATAAAATAAATAAATCAAGACACAAAGCCTGCGGCACTCACAGGGCTCACAGGCGGCACCAGCTGGGCACACGAAAGACATCACAGCAGACGGGCTGCTCGGGGAGGCAGCAGTTAACCCCTGTACACGGCAGGGCAGCGTAGCCAGAGGGAGCCAGGAAGGCGGGGCAGGGGGAGGGGGCCCGGTTCTCCCAGCCCCGACCTCCGGGGAGACTGGAGTCTCCGGACACCGTGACCGAGATGTGCAGCGCCCGGGGCTGCTGGCCGCCGTTGAGGCAGCGAGGCCGCAGCAGCGGTGAGAGCCTGAGTGTCCGGCACTGCGTCATGGCGCGCTCCCTCCCTCCCCGTGCTGGGGCCCCTTCCTGTCAGCTCAGGCAGAACCGTGCTCAGTGGGGGCTGCATTAAAGGCAGGAGAAGCTCGGGGCTGGCGCCGTGGCTCACACGGCTAACCCTCCGCCTGCGGCGCCAGCATCCCATGTGGGCGCCGGATTCTGTCCTGGTTGCCCCTCTTCCAGGCCAGCTCTCTGCTGTGGCCCGGGAGTGCAGTGGAGGATGGCCCAGGTCCTTGGGCCCTGCACCCACATGGGAGACCAGGAGAAGCACCTGGCTCCTGGCTTTGGATCGGCGCAGCGCCAGCCGTAGCAGCCATTTGGGGCATGAACCAACGGAAGGAAGACCTTTCTCTCTCTCTCTGTCTATAACTCTACCTGTCTAATAAATTTAAAAAAAAGAAGAAGAAGAAGAAAGGAGAGGCTCAGTGCGCAGCTCGTGTCTGTGCCCACAGAGCACCAAGACCTCCTACAGTGCGTGGCTGGGGACAAGACGGGCTCCCAGGGAACCCAGCGCCCAAACCCAGGCACGCGAGAAGCTCCCTCCGGCCTAGCGAGGAAGCCAGAGCTGTGTGACACAGGAACAGCGGCTCCTGGCCACCAGGAAGGGTCCAGCGGCTCCTGGCCACTGGAAGGGTCGCCAGCTGCCCAGGGAGGCGGGGGGCAGCAGCTTTCGGCCAGGGGCACAGACACGTCTGCCTGGGGGCCAGCGCGCGTCACACGCTGAAGTCTCACAGAAACGCGTGATGCCGAGCGCACCACGCGGCACACACAGCCGCCCCACAGACTCTCACTGGAACTCAGCAAAACCGGCAAGCTGCAGGACGCACACCTGTGGCTCACACGCAAGACGGCGCAAGGCTGGCTGCAGACGGAGCGGAGCAAAGGCTGAGCGTGAGGGTGCGCGGCGCCTCACTCAGCAGCGGGACCCCCAGGGGGACGTGCAGCCTGTCCCCAAAGGAGGACGGTGCGCTCCACAGGCCGGGAGCCGGGCCTGCGGCCACGCCCTCCACGGGCCCTCGGGCCTGCCGTCGGGCACCTCCCACCAAAACCCCAGCACTGAAACCCGTGCTCTCGAGCGCCAACCTCATGAGCAAACGCTCGAGGCAGCGAGCACCTGCTCTCAGAACGCAGCACAGAGGCAGGTACACGTACAGGGTGCACACTCACGTGAGCCACGAAGACACCGGGGCCCTGCCGGAGGGCGTGGTTAGCATCAGATCGGGCTCACCGACGTGGTGTGGAACAAGGTGATGCGGGCACGGAAGGGCCTGCACCGAGCCCCAGCGAGGCCCCCGGCAGGCCAGCTGCAGCCGGGGAGATGCCCCACACAGCTCACGGCTTCTCACACACACTTGCCAGGCACTGGCGAACGGTCCAGCGGTGAGTGAGGGCCTGGCGACCTCTGTCCAGGTGAGTCCGAGTACTCCCAGTCCCAGCGCAGCGGCAGACACCAAGTCACAGCCTGGGTGGACGCAGGCCACCAGACAGGTCTGCGCGTGCTGCCCGAGGCAGCGCGGCCTGAGCCACGGTTAATGAGGGGGACAGGTCTGCGCGTGCTGCCCGAGCCAGCGTGGCCTGAGCCATGGTTACGTGAGGGGCCCCTGAGCTCAGGATGCTGCAGGGGAGGACCCCTGTCCAGCTGGGATCGAGACAAGCAGTGAGAGCTGGGTGCTCCTCCCCCAACGTGCCCCACCGCACCCTGCCGGCCCAGGCTCCCAGCTGCCCCTCAGCACAGCGAGGAGATGGCAGACGCCCAGGGCGGCCCCGGATGTGAGGAAACAGCCGTGAGCCGTGCACACCCCAGCAGAACGGCCCTGACCCCTTGACAGAGGTGGGAACGTTCTAGAACATGCTGCCCCTAGACCAAAGTGCCCTTGAGCTTAACACTTAAAGTCCTTGTGCACCGGTAGGGTCAGGCCAGAGTGTGTCCCGTGCCACGTGTCCCCAGGGCCCAGGGGGCTGCTGCTTCAGTGTCTCGGGGGAGTCCCTGCGGACATCACAGGATGGGCATTAGTGCGGTCAGGCGGGGCAGCCACGCCAGGTGCCAGTTGACGGGAGAGCGTTCCCCACCCCCTCCTCTGACAGCAGTGCCACCTCCAGCAGCACAGGTGCGGGGGACCAGGAAGACCCAGGGGCGGCAGGAGGACTCCAGGTGGTAGCCAGCACGGCCACTGCCTGAGAGAAAGCCACTTCCTGTCAGCACAGCTCCTTCCAGGAAGTCCCGGACGCGACCCGCGGCGCCTGCTGTCAGAGCCTCATGCGAACGCAATGATCTGACAAGTTTATCTCGGAAGTTCACGCACACGAGGGCTCTTCAAAAAGCTCAAGGAAAACAGACGAAAAACTCCAAGGATTTCAACTTTTACGCCAGAATAAACCAACCTTTTAACTCCTCTTTGCGTGAACCTGTTCAAGTCCCCTCGCGAGGTCTGACACCGGGATCGCTACCCCTGCCGACAGCTTGGCTGACCGGCCCTGCACATCTGCAGCCAGCCTGGCTCGGAAGGAGGCCAGGGCCCCACCAAGGGCTCCAAATGGGCTCGCTGCCCTGGGCTTCTCCTTCGCCAAGGCTGCATGACCCACTTCAGGAAGACGCTCCCACGGATGGAGCGTGGAGCCCGAGACCGCTGGCCTGACTCCTCCTGTCCCGTCCGGGGGCAGACAGGACACAGGGCAGAGGAAGGCGCGCACGCTGCACCCACGTGTCCCACAGTCCTACCTGGGTGTCCCTCTCGTCCCCCTCCGCGTGGACGGCGCAGGGGCAGCCCTCCTGCGGGCGCTCTGAGACGATGCGCACCTCTACGCCGGGCAGCGGGGTTCCCACAGAACCTGCAGGACAAGCACAGAGCTGAGGGCGTGGAGGACAGACCCGAGCAGGCCTTGGCGCCAGCGTCCTGAGGGGGGCCTGGGCTCCACGACTTCGAGAGGCTGACCCGAGGACCCCAGTGACGCCGCCGCCGTCCTCGGTGCGGGTGGTGAGTGTGCAGGGCGGGAAGGCGCCGACGCCTCTGCTCGGCACTGGGCCCCTCAGCCACATCAGGACACCTCTGTCGTAAGGACAAGGCTGCAGCGCGGAGCTGGACACACTGGCTCCGGCCAGCGAGGCTGCCCCGGCACCTCCTGGAGCGGCTATGCGAGCAGGGCTCAGGACTGGAGCAGGACGGCGGCGCCGCCCCACCAGGCACGGCTGGAGCCTGCTCCCCCTCCTGCTCAGGCCAAGCCCTCTGTGAAAACGGCAGCTCAGCCACACCGTCAGGCTTGGAGCACAAGGGGACATGGGGCCCGTGGGGCCTGTGGACCTGCTGGGGCCATGGCACTGCCACATCCCAGCTACCCAGCGCGGCAGCGGGACCTGCACCGACGCAGATGGCGGCCAGCCCTCTCAGGCCAACAGGGACTGTGCAGCTGGCAGTAGCGGGAGACGTGACCCTGTCGCTCTTCAAGGAGTCCAGCACCACTGCCCAGGCGACCTGAACTGGGCTTTGGCCTCTGTGCTGGTGCCTGGGCCCCAGCGGAGGGACACAGGCTGGAAGGCCCAGGAGCCCCACCACCTCCCTGAGTCACTCCCCCCGCTCAGGAAGGCCAGCGCGGACTCTGCCCACCCGCTGGTCCTGCCTGGCACACGCCTCAGCTTCCAGAGAGCCTCAGGCTCTGCACTCAGGTGGACACAGGGGCCGGAGAGACCGGGCTCCCAGGCTGGGGGCCTGAGCAGGGAGGAGACCAGGCCTGAATGCAAGCCCAGACCCTTCAGCTGCACACAAACCCACGGAGCGCCGGGGCTGTGGCAGTGGTTCATCCCACACGAGCGCCGGCTGCTCCACACCAATCCAGCTCCCCGCTAATGCACCTGGGAAAGCAGTGGAGGGTGCCCAAGAGCTTGGCCCTGCACCCACACGGAAGACCCAGGAACAGCTCCTGCTCCTGGCTTTGGCCGTTGGGGATGCTTGGGGGAGCGAGCCAGCAGGTGGAAGACCTCTCGTCTCTAACTCTACCTTTCAATCAAATAAACAAGAAGACCGATCTCAGTCTGAAACACAGGAGCTGAAACCACGAAGCTTCTATGAAAAAACAGCAGAAAATCTCCGAGACCTTGGGCTATGCACAGGCCTTTAAGCCACGACACCAAAAGGACAGCACGGACGAGCACATGGTCCACGGCCAAACCAAGGGCTGGCGCAGAGCCCCAGGCTGGGCAAGTGCTGACTCGTCCACTTATCAGAGAGGGACTTGTCCCTCAAGCCCCTTTTAAAGACTGCTTATTTTTTATTGATTTGAAAGGCTGGGTGACAGCGCGCTATTCACTTTCCAGCTCATTCCCTGGATGGCCTAGAACAGCCATGGCTGGGCCGAGCCAGGCCAAAGGCAGTGGGCAAGAGCTCCGTCCAGTCTCCCACGTGGAGGCAAGGACCCAAGTACTGATTCTCACTGCTGTCTTCCGGGTGCACATCAGAAGGAAGCTGGATCAGCAGTGGAGGCGGCTTGGAGCCCACAAACCCGAGACACTCTGTGCAACCACGTGGGACACGCGTCTCAGCCCCCACACCCTCGTATGGGACATGGCAATGACGTGGTGTCTCAGACCCCAATATGGGGTGTGGGCGACCATGTGTTGTCTCAGCCCCCCGGCCCATGTGGGACGTGGGGACCACATGGCGCCTCAGCCCACTGCTCTGAAATGCTCACACCCACTCATTCATTTGAGAGGCAGAGCACCAGAGGAGTAGAATGCGTTTAAACATCTGATACAGGACTCTGGCCCAGAATTTTAAAAAACTCCAAGCTCCAATAAAACCAGTGCCCTGCCCCCAACTCTGAAAGCGGGCAGAAGTTTGGGCAGACTTCAACCAAGATGACTCAAGAACGCGAGAAACACGGTGCAGAGACGCTCGGGCCACCGTGGGGCCAAGACAGAGGAGGCCCCGCTCACCCACGCCCTGCAGTATGACCCGACAAGGGCAGCCCGTCCTGTGCCCTGGACGGGGCAGCCGCCACATCTCACACAGCAACCCCACAAACCCACATACAGGTGTGCACAGCGTCTCCAGCAGCGTGACTGCCCCAGACCGGAAGTGACCGCCTTCCCACCACCGCAGGCTCAAGAGCAGTGGCACAGCCACACAGTGGAAGCCACCCGCACACGTGGCACAAGCACGCTAAGCAGCCGATGCCACCCGCACACGCCCCGCACGCTAGGCTGTGGACATCACCCGCACACGCCCCGCACGCTAGGCTGTGGACATCACCCGCACACGCCCCGCACGCTAGGCTGTGGACATCACCCGCACACGCCCCGCACGCTAGGCTGTGGACATCACCCGCACACGCCCCGCACGCTAGGCTGTGGACATCACCCGCACACGCCCCGCACGCTAGGCTGTGGACATCACCCGCACACGCCCCGCACGCTAGGCTGTGGACATCACCCGCACACGCCACGCACGCTAGGCTGTGGACATCACCCGCACACGTGACGCAAGCACACTAGGCTGTGGACATCACCCGCACACGTGACGCAAGCACACTAGGCTGTGGACATCACCTGCACACGTGACGCAAGCACGCTAGGCTGTGGACATCACCCGCACACGCCCCGCACGCTAGGCTGTGGACATCACCCGCACACGTGACGCAAGCACACTAGGCTGTGGACATCACCTGCACACGTGACGCAAGCACGCTAGGCGGCAGATGCCACCCACACACGCCCTGCACGCTAGGCTGTGGACATCACCCGCACACGTGACACAAGCACGCTAGGCTGTGGACATCACCCGCACACGTGACGCAAGCACGCTAGGCGGCAGACGCCACCCGCACACGTAACGCACGCTAAGCGCAGACGCCCCCGCCCAGCCCTGCAGGATCCATCTCTGAGACCTCCAGGGAGAGCAAAACCACGATTGGAGAAAACATGAGAGGGGCCAGCGTCCTGGGGGCAAAGCATCCACGAGGTCACGCCAGCACGGAGGGGCCTCACGCCAGGAATGTCCACCCCAGCAGGGAAGAGGCGCGCACTCGGGCCCTCTCCTGCCGGAGGCACCCGTGGAGGCTGACTGGATTTGGGGTGGGTGGCATGGCCAGCACAGGCTCCTGGGCTCAGGGCGCCTGGTTCTTCCCTGGCACCTCCTTGGGCGAAGGAAGGGCCTGGGAGAAGAGTGGCCTCTACCCTGCCTGGCACCCGGGAGAGAGGGACAGGCCGCGGCCAACCCAAGCCGTGAAGGCGCCCGGGTCGGGCACCCAGTGTGGGCAGAGACCACAGCGCGTACCTGGCAGGCGACGGTCAGCCGCCAGCGGGTTGGACAGGGCCATGCCGATCTCGGTCATGCCGTAGCGCTCCAGCAGGGTGTGGCCCGTGATGCTCCTCCACTTCTCCAGCACGGGCACGGGTAGGGCGGCCGAGCCCGACACCATCAGCCTGCGGCACAAGCACAGGGTTTCCCGCAGGGCGAGAGGCAGACCTCAGGGCGCGCCCGACTGCCGGCGCTGGATCTTCCATTCGTCCCAAAAACATCACTTTGGGCTAAAACTTTTTTTCAAAGATTTTCTTCTTTATTTGAAAGGCAGAATTAGAGAGAGGAGGAGAAAGAGAGAGAGGTCTTCCATCCTCTGGTTCACTGGTTCACTCCCCCAGTGGCCACAATGGCTGGGCTGGGCCAGAATGAAGCCAGGAGCCAGGAGCCAGGAGCCTCCGAGTCTCCCTGTGGTGCAGGGGCCCAAGGACTTGGGCCACCTTCCACTGCTTCCCCAAGTGCATTAGCAGGGAGCTGGAGTGCAAGTGGAGCAGCCAGGACTTGAACCAGTGTCCATATAAGATGCCAGCTCCGCCAACAGTGGCTTAACCAATTTTGCTTTTTAAGAAGAATCTAGGTCCTCAAAAGGAACGTTTCATCAAGAACAAAGGCTGGGGCCGGCACTGTGGTGCAGCAGGTAAAGCCTGCAGTGCCGGCATCCCATATGGGCGCAGGTTCGAGACCCGGCTGCTCCACTTCCTATCCAGCTCTCTGCTGTGGTCTGGGAGGGCAGTGGAGGATGGCTCAAGTCCTTGGGCCCTGCACCCGCGTGGGAGACCTGGAAGAAGTTCCTGGCTCCTGGTTTTGGATCAGTCCAGCTCTGGCCATTGGGGCCATTTGGGGAGTGAACCAGCAGATGGAAGACCTCTCTCTGCCTCTTCTTGTCTATAACTCTGTCTTTCAAAAAAATAAATAAATAAATCTTTAAAAGAAAAAAAAAAAAACCAGCGGTTTCCAGGGGCTCTGGAGGGCTCCTCACAAGTGACCAAAATGCCAGTCTCAGCCCTGAGGACAACGGGGACGCTGCAGTGACAACAGAGTGTGGCGAGACACAGCCTGCAGGAGCAGGGGCTCCAAGACCACCCAGCTCCAGCTGGCAGCAGGGATGGTCCCACCTGCGTGACACTGAGGAGAGCTCTGCTGTCTTCCCCAGACCTCTCTGGAGCAGCAGGTGCGTGGGGTGGGGGCCTCTGTGAGGGCTCAGCTCAGCAGTACAGGCTGCCACGGCATGTAGCCCACGATATACAGCCCACGGTGTGCAGTCCACAGTGTACAGCCCATGGCATGCAGCCCACAGCGTGCAGCCCACAGTGTACAGCCCACAGTGTACAGCCCACGACGTGCAGCCCATGGCGTGCAGCTCATGGCATGTAGCCCACGGCGTGCAGCCCATGGCGTGTAGCCCACGGCGTGCAACCCACAGTGTACAGCCCACGACGTGCAGCCCATGGTGTGTAGCCCACAGTGTACAGCCCACGGCGTGCAGCCCATGGTGTGTAGCCCACAGCGTGCAGCCCACAGTGTACAGCCCACGGCGTGCAGCCCATGGCGTGTAGCCCACAGCGTGCAGCCCACAGTGTACAGCCCACGGCGTGTAGCCCATGGCGTGTAGCCCACGGCATGCAGCCCATGGCGTGTAGCCCACGGCGTGCAGCCCACAGTATACAGCCCACGGCGTGCAGCCCCCAGGGCTCTGCCCACGGTCAACACCGCCACATCTCCTTCCCTTCTTTCCCCGTTCCCCGACCTTCTTGCACGTGGCTCTTGAGCTAGAACTGCTGCTGACCCTGTGCCACATGCATGGCCTGCCACAGACCCCTCCCCGGCCTCCCCCAGAAGAGCTGGGCCCATCTTCAAGAGGGGCTGGGCTCAGGTGAGCGAGCGTCAGTGTCGGAAGTGAGGGCTCCTGTCGTCGCAGCATCCCCCAGGAGAAGGGGGCAGGGAGCTGGCAGGAAGAGACGAGGGGTGGGGAGGGAGGAGGCGGGGGAGGGAGAGGAGAGGGCTGGGAGGGAGGAGGGGGATCAGGAGGGAAGGGGCTGGGGGAGGGGGAGGGCTGGGAGAGAGGAGGCAGGGGGAGGGAGAGGTGAGGGCTGGGAGGGAGGTGGGGGACCAGGAGGCCAGGAGGGAAGGGGCTGGGGGAAGGGGGGAGGGCTGGGAGGGAGGGGGCGGGCTGGGAAGATCAGGAGGCGGGGGAGGGGGCAGCCCTAGTCTGGCAGGCTAGAGCGGGGCGAGGGGCACAGACAGGCGCCAGAGCAGACGGAGCAAGGGGCACCCGCTGCCCTCCCCTCATCTGTCACTCCGCCACGGAGCAGGACAGAGCGGCCAGGAGACGCGACGGCAGACGCGTCCTTCCGAGGAGCGGCAGGCACTGCAGGAGACGGGCAGAGGTGATGATGGGCGACAGCGCACCTGCTGCTGTGTGGCTGCAGGGGGGCAGGCGCTCGCTCACCTGATGTTCTCCTTGCAGACGGCGCGCACAAAGTCCTGGACGTGCGGCTGGGTGAAGTGTGCGGCGTAGTGATCCATCAGCTTGCTGTAGATGGTGGGCACGGCCATGAACACGCTAACCCGCGGGGGCTCAGAGCTCAGGAACTTCTCCCAAACCTACAGAGAGGCCCGAGGTGACGTGGCGCCGCCAAGCTCTGAGCACAGATCCCTGGGGTTGCACACTTCTGCCCTCTGCAGGGCGCTTCAGGCTGCACTGGACCGGCCGCGGGGGGGGGGGGGCAGTATCTGTCACCCTCACCGGCTGCTCAGAGCGAGGAGGCGCACGCAGCCCGAGCCTGGAGCTCCGGTGGTTCTGCCTGCGGGACGTCTCTCCCGAGCAGACTCCCGAGGTAGCAGAGCGGTGCGGACGGCAGGGAGCGAGCCACCTCTGTGCAGCCACCAGCAGTCAATGGTGCCCAGGACCCAACCGGTCCCTGCCAACTCGGCTCTGGGGCATTCAACACGCAAGTCACTCTACGAGCCCCACCTAACTCTCAGGGTCCCAGGAGGGGCTACTGGGCACACGTGTGGAGAGCCCGTGCACAGAGCGTGTTGTGTGTGTGGTGTGCAGACCCTGTGCACAGTGTGTTGTGTGTGTGTAGCGTGCAGACCCCGTGCACAGAGCATGTTGTGTGTGTGTAGCATGCAGACTCCGTGCAGAATGTGTTGTGTGTGTGGCGTGCAGACCCCATGCACAGAGTGTTGTGTGTGTGTGTGTCATGCAGATCCTGTGCACAGAGCGTGTTGTGTGTGGCTGCTGTGGCGACCCCGTGCACAGAGCGTGTTGTGTGTGTGTGGCGTGCAGACCCCGTGCACAGAGCGTGTTGTGTGTGTGTGGCTGCTGTGGCAACCCCGTGCACAGAGCGTGTTGTGTGTGTGTGGCTGCTGTGGTGACCCCGTGCACAGAGCGTGTTGTGTGTGTGTGGCGTGCAGACCCCGTGCACAGAGCGTGTTGTGTGTGTGTGGCATGCAGACCCTGTGCACAGAGCGTGTGTGTGTGTGGCGTGCAGACCCCGTGCACAGAGCGTGTTGTGTGTGTGTGGCGTGCAGACCCCGTGCACAGAGCGTGTTGTGTGTGTGTGGCTGCTGTGGCGACCCCGTGCACAGAGCGTGTTGTGTGTGTGTGGCGTGCAGACCCCGTGCACAGAGCGTGTTGTGTGTGTGTGGCTGCTGTGGCAACCCCGTGCACAGAGCGTGTTGTGTGTGTGTGTGGCGTGCAGACCCCGTGCACAGAGCCTGGCCATGGCTATGCTTCACACCTGCTGCCCGTCCTCCCGGCACTGTGACTGCTGCCTCTTCAGCGCCAGCTGCCTGCAGCACGGCCCATGAACGGCGGACAGGCCCTGGGGCAGCGTCCCTGCCCGGACGGCTCCCGACTGCCCTGGGCTGGGAGGCCTCGCCGCTCCCGGGATTCGTGGACATCAGCAGAGTGGCAAGGGCAGTGCTGACACAAACCAACGCAGCTGCCTCCAGGGCCTCCCAACAACCAGACCGCGGGACTGCTCAGACCCGGGGTCCCCTCCCGAGAGCAGCCAGGACGCAGTGAGGCAGCCAGACCACAGCCAGGCCTGGGGGCTGCCGCAGCCCGGTCACCCAACGGCAGGACCAGATCGGGCGCAGCACTGCCCAGGCCCCGCAGGCCTCGGCCGGGGCCTCCCCTGCTGCCACAGCCTGAGGAAGTCAGGCGGTGTGGCGCCGAGACCCTGCAGAGCTGGGCGTGGGCATGGCGGCGCATCCGTCCACGCCCTCGCTCACCTGGCAGGCGAGGGGGCACTGCAGGTGTCCTGCCGCCCGAGCCTGCTCGCACACTGGGGCCGGCGCGGGACTTAGTGATGCTGGGGCTGGGCTCAGGCACACACTCGGAAGCCCAGGGCTTACGGAGGGGCGCGACCTCCTCCAGCCACACCACTCCGCTTCAGCTTGAGGATCTGCTGCGGCATCACGGCTTCCCAAGCCTTTAAGGACGCTGAAACCCGGAGCCTCGTGTCCCAGACGGCTGGCAGCGAGCAGCAGTGGGTAAGCTGCTGCCTGCCGCGCTGGCATCCCATTAAGAGCACCGCTTGAGCCTTGCTGCTCCATGTCTGCCCCACTCCCTGCTGCAGCCTGGGAAAGCGGCAGAGGATGGCTCCAGGGCTTTGTCCCCTGCCACCCGTGGGAGACCTGGATGGAGCTCCAGGCTCCCGGCTTCAGCCTGGCCCGCCCCCGCTGCTGCAGCCCCACGGGGAGGGAACAGCAGGTCCAAGATCTCCCCACCACACAGCTGCTTCTCAAACACATGAATATTTTAAGAGACGGAGACCCTGGTGTCTGGGGGCTGCACCTGGTCTCAGAGGGTCCTCACGAGGGGGCGAGAGGGTTGCTCACGTGCATCCCACCCCTCTCTGCTTCCTGCTTGCGGTGTGGTCGTCCGCCCGCCACCCCTGCGCTGACCAATGCCTGATCCTGGGCTGTGAACCTCTGAACTGGAAGGCCAGATAAACCTTCTTCCCTCAAGAAATGAAAAGAGCTCAGGAACAATGAAGGGTGTGACTGGACCCTCTGCACGCTAAGGAGTAGGCAACAGCACCCGACGTGGGCACAGGACACCAGCCACACAGCACACGGACTCCAGGGCACAGACCCCCCACGCAGACCCCAGGGTGCAGGCCCCAGGGCGCAGACCTCCCCACACAGACCCCCCCCACAGACCTCCCACGCAGACCCCAGGGCGCAGACCCCAGGGCAAAGACCCGCCATGCAGACCCCAGGGTGCAGACCCCCCCCACAGACCCCAGGGTGCAGGCCCCAGGGCACAGACCTCCCCACACAGACCCCAGGGTGCAGGCCCCAGGGTGCAGACCTCCCCACACAGACCCCCCCCACAGACCCCCCCACAGACCCCAGGGTGCAGACCTCCCCACACAGACCCCAGGATCCAGACCCCCCCCCACAGACCCCAGGGTGCAGGCCCCAGGGCACAGACCTCCCCCCACAGACCCCCCCCCACAGACCCCAGGGTGCAGACCTCCCCACACAGACCCCAGGGCAGAGACCTCCCACACAGACCCCCCCCACAGACCCCCAGGGCACAGACCTCCCCACACAGACCCCAGGGCACAGACCTCCCACACAGACCCCCCCCACAGACCCCCAGGGCACAGACCCCAGGGCACAGACCTCCCCACACAGACCCCAGGGTGCAGGCCCCAGGGCGCAGACCTCCCCACACAGACCCCCCCCACAGACCCCCCCACAGACCCCAGGGTGCAGACCTCCCCACACAGACCCCAGGATCCAGACCCCCCCCACAGACCCCAGGGTGCAGGCCCCAGGGCACAGACCTCCCCACACAGACCCCCCCCACAGACCCCAGGGTGCAGACCTCCCCACACAGACCCCAGGGCACAGACCCCCCACACAGACCCCAGGGTGCAGACCTCCCCACGCAGACCCCAGGGCACAGACCCCAGGGCACAGACCTCCCACACAGACACCCCCCCACAGACCCCAGGGTGCAGGCCCCAGGGCAGAGACCCCCGAGCATAGCCTCCAAGGGCAGCAGCTCCCGGGCCCCAGTGCCTATGGGACCCCCGGGGGAGGGCTGGGGTGCCTGTCCACAGTGTGTCGGGAGAAAACCCATCCTCCAGTGGGCAGAGGTTCTCTCACCCCCAAGGGCCCCTGGACCTTTGTTCTGGAGCATGGAACACCTGCGCTCACCTCCACCCAGGACAAAATGCACCTTGGCCTCTGGCCACGTGCCCTAGTGCCCTGCATGACCCCAGCACGAAGGTCTCACAAGGAATGCAGCTTGTGTGCACTCCTTTCAGTAATGAAAACCCATGCCTGCACCAAAAGGAATCCATTCCACAGCCACCCTCTCACTCTGCGGCGCAACAGAGCCCTGTGCCCACCGGGAGCCCTCAGCCCACGGTCCAGGCACCACATTTGGAGCCTCCGGAGAGACGGTGCTCTGGGCTCCACTGCAAGCCTACAAGTCACCAATGTCCCCAACTGACAGAAGGAAACAGGAAGTTGAGAGGCCATGGAGGCCGGGGGCGCGGCTGGCATGCCACCATGTCTTCCGGACTGCCTGGCCAGGAAGCACACGTGCCAGCTCTGCACGGCCACTTGTGGTGGTGTCACCCAACCACAGCTCTCTGCACGACCGTCCCAGGAGTCAGGTGGGGCCTGTGGCCTGGCCTCTGCGCCAGAGGAGCTGGGAGCTGGGAGCTGGCGTGGAGGCCACCACTCCCACGGCCCTGAGGCGAGGGGCCCTGCAGGTGGGGTCAAGCAGGGTCTCCAGACTGGAGATATTACCCTGGATATCAACAGAAGAGAGCCCACGTGCCGACAGAAGAGACGCCCGTGAGATGCAGGCCACCTCCTGAAGCCATCAGAGGCGAGGAGCAAAGCCCCATGCAGCGTCCAGGTGGAGCCCTGGCAACACCGTGGCATCCGCGCCACCGTTTCAGCCCTCTGACCCCCAGAAGCAGAAGAGGCGGGCGACGACCAGGTGTCATGGCAGCCCTGGACCCCGGGTGGGTCCACACCAGACAGGACCACATGGACGTGCCCGCTGCCTGGACCCCGGGTGGGTCCACACCAGACAGGACCACATGGACGTGCCCGCTGCCTGGACCCCGGGTGGGTCCACACCAGACAGGACCACATGGACGTGCCCGCTGCCTGGACCCCGGGTGGGTCCACACCAGACAGGACCACATGGACGTGCCCGCTGCCTGGACCCCGGGTGGGTCCACACCAGACAGGACCACATGGACGTGCCCGCTGCCTGGACCCCGGGTGGGTCCACACCAGACAGGACCACATGGACGTGCCCGCTGCCTGGACCCCGGGTGGGTCCACACCAGACAGGACCACATGGACGTGCCCGCTGCCTGGACCCCGGGTGGGTCCACACCCGAGAGGACCGCCCTGGACTCACCAGCTGGGCATTGAACTCCGGCAGCATCACGCAGGTGGCGCCTACCCAGAGTGGACACAGCAGCTTGTTGACCACGCCGTGGACGTGGTGCAGAGGGAGGACGTGCAGGATGACATCATCTTTAGTCCAGGCCCACGTGTGCACCAGGCCGGTCACCTGAGGGGACAGCAGACGGAGAAGGAGCAGGACGCTTCAGAGGGGACACACTCACCGGCGAGGGGACGGCCAGCCGTCCGTGTCGCCCTCTCAGCACCTGCAGAGAGGGGTGACAAGTGGCCACGGCTGTGCGGGTGCCTCTCAGCCTGGGGCAGAGCCACAGTCAGGGGTACACACAAGGGCTGGCAGACCCTGGAAAGGCCCTGTGCACACCTCCAAGGCAAGGCGCGAGTCAGCACGGCCTTCCCCAGCCGGGGCCCGAGCAGAGCACAGCTCTGGACCACGGACACCTGCGAGGCGCAGGGTGGCAGGGCCAGGTTGTCAGGCTTCCTCCACTCTGCCGTGAGCCTCTGTGCGGCCGCCTGCCCACTGGCCCTGTGCTGCCTGTGCCTCCCGCCCTCCAGGGGGCAGCACGCACTCCTGGGAGGGTGGGGTCCGAGCAGGTGCGTCCCGCCCTCCTCTGCGTGGCTCAGGCTCCTCTTCCATGGCTGCTGCTCCACGGGGGGCTGCCTCCTGGGAGGGGCAGGCCCAAGTGGGGAGCAGTGGCGCTCAGGGCCTGCGGGCACTCAGAAGCCACACTCGGGCGGCAGCTCACGGAGGGAGCCGGCGTCCTCAGAGGCTCTGGGGCCCCTCGTTAGGCCCTGGCACGTGGCTGGCACCTGAGAGGCCCCACGTCACACAGTGCCCCACGCAGGACCCTCCATCCCCTGCACCCAGTGCTCGCCCAGCGCCTGCCCTCGTGGGCACAGCTGGGGCCGCATCCGGGGACCCCTGGCTGCCAAGCGGCTCACGTGCTCTGAAGAACGGCACGGCACGCACAGTCACGAATGACCCACGGCCGAGGAAACGGACACAGGTGCGGGAGCGTCTCTGGCCCAGGGACGCTTTCCAGGAGCCAGCTCCAAGTGATGCCGCCAGCCTCGGGACGAGGGAAGCCACAGCAGAGCCCACCCCGCGGCGGCCTGTGGGACCCGGCACTCACCATGGCCCCAAGGTTGCTGTGGGTGATCAGCGCACCCTTGGGCTTCCCGGTGGTGCCGCTGGTGTAGACGATCATAGCGCCCCGGTGTCTCCACTCCCGCTCCTGGGCCTGCTCCTCTGCTGTCCCCTCTGCTGTCCCAGTGTAGACGGAGGGCGAGAGAGGCAAGAGCGGGACCCCCAGCTTTCTGGCAACTGGGCTCAGGAGCTCCACGTGCTCCGGGCTGGCCACAGCCACGGAGCTCTGGGAGTCCCGGAGGAAGTACTCGAGCTGGGCCTCGGGGTGCTTCCTGTAGAGGGGGACGGCGATGCCACCGCTCATCCATGAGGCCCACTGGGCAACGACGTAGGCGGCGTCGTTGGAGCACAGGAAGGACACGCGTTCCTCTCGGAGGTCCTCGCTGCCACGGAGCCTGCAGATCTCCCGAGACAGCTGCAGGCTGCGGCGGTACAGCTCCTTGTAGGTGTGGCGGCCGTGCTGGTCGACCAGGGCAATTCTGTCCCCAAAGCCCAGTGCTCGGGTGAAGACGGGGGCTGTCCTGTCCGAGGGGAGCCCCGGGGCTGTGTGTGTCGCAGGAGCAGATCGGCAGGAGGCTAAGACACACAGCAGGCGTCGAAAGGGCCGCATCGAGTGGGGCGACACTGCACGGGCAAACACCCCCATAGTCAACTGGGGACAAAGCAAGGGCACAGCAGTTAGCGGCTTCCTGGTGCGTCCTGGCAGCACCCTTCCCCGGCCGGCGCCGTGGTGCAGCGTGCCGACGCCACCTGCGATGCTGGGTTCCCACGTCAGACAGTCGGGGGACTTGGCTGCTCAGCTTCTGATCCGGCTCCCTACTAATGCACCTGAGAAGGCAGCGGAGGATGCCCCAAGTATTTGGGTCTCTGCCATCCAAGTGGGAGACCAGGAAGGAGTTCCTGGCTCCTGGCTTTGGCACAGCCCAGCCATTTGGGAAGTGAGCAAGCAGATGGAAGGTCTCTCTCTGTCACTCTGCCTTTCAAATAAATAAATGTTAAAAACCAAACACCCGGGGCCGGTGCTATGGCACAGAGGGTTAAAGCCCTGGCCTGAAGCGATGGCATCCCATATGGGCGCTGGTTCGAGACCCGGCTGCTCCACTTCCAGTCCAGCTCTCTGCTATGGCCTGGGAAGGCAGTAGAAGATGGCCCAAGTCCTTGGGCCCCTGCACCAGCGTGGGAGACCGGGAAGAAGCTCCTGACTTCAGATCAGCGCAGTTCTGGTGGTTGCAGCCATCTGGGGAGTGAACCAGCAGATGGAAGACCTCTCTATCTCCACCTCTCTCTGTAACTCTGTCTTTCAAATAAATAATAAAATAAATCTTAAAAAAAAAAAAAAGGTAAAAAACCAGACACCTTCTGAAACCCTAGAAGAAGCTCACTCTGAACCACAGGGCGACATCCCCAAACACTGATGGGCAGTGCTGGCTAACACAGCGGCTCAGGAGGTCCACCCAGCCTCTCAGCCACCTCAAGACTCTCAAACACGGATGGGCAGTGCTGACACAGCGGCTCAGGAGGTCCACCCCCCAGCCTCTCAGCCACCTCAAGTCTCTCAACAATGAAACAAACCAGGGAAAACCAAGCAGTAGCAGTGAAATTCAACAAACTCAAGGTGAATTCCGGTGAACACTTTAGACTTGTCTGGGCAGCTGAGTGACACCAGTGACAGCCAATCAGAACTCAAATTGAGCACGCAGCTCTGCTGAGTGTAGCCAATCAGAACTAAGGTGTAATCAGGACGACCCCAGCCAAAATGCCAGAAAAAGGTGCTCCCCAGCCTGCGGCGGCCGCTCTGCCCCGCGATCTCCGCTCGACCCTCCCCGCCGCACGGACCCAAGGACGCCCCTGTGACCCACACACCTCAGGGCTCCCGCACCGCGGACTCCGAACGTCTCCCTGTGACCGCTCCTCACATCCAAGGCGGTCACAGGTGCTATCAGTGTGACCTTTGTCCCAGCTGCCTGCCACATGCCTCTCTCCAACTCAGCCCCACAGCTGCGGGGGAAGCAGAGAGCCTGCCCACTGCAGCTCTTTCACAGGGCGGCACAGCTCCACGCAGCTGCCTGGTGCAGCTCATTCACAAGGCCGACACTCGTGCAGGGCGGCACAGCTCCACGCAGCTGGGCTGCTCCCGACGAGCAGGCTCTGCCAGCCACAGTGAGTCTGAGCCCAAGGTGGGGGCAGTGGGTTAGGCTGCCCCTGCGACGCAGGTCCCAGATCAGGACACCAGTTCACGTCCCGCTGCTCCTTCCCACCCGGCTCCCTGCCAATGCTCCTGGGAAGCAGCAGGAGGTGGCCCGAGTGCTTGGGCCCTGCCACCACGTGGAGACCTGGATGGAGTTCCTGGCTCCTGGCTCCCGTCTGTCCCAGCCCGAAAAACTGCAGCCACCTGGGGAGTGAACCAGCAGGAAGATCTCTCTCTCTGTAGCCCCCGTGTCTGCCACTCTGCCTTGCAAACAAAACATGTTTATAACCCACAAACAGGAGCACTAGATGACGATGGAAACCATCAGCCAGAAGCGCCAGGGGAACTCCGAGGGCCCCCACCCCCGCCGGCTCAACAGCAGCGTCCGCCCTGGTGCCGAGCCCCTCACTCCGCAGCTCCTGTAGGAACGCGGCTTTCCCCAGCCCCGCCTCGGGCAGGAGCTACAGGCTACCCACTCTCCTCCTGGGCACTGCGGCCTCCACGCCCCCCGAGCCGTCGCTGTGGCTCGCGGTGAGGGCCCTGAGCCCGCGTGGACGCTGAGGAGGGCATGGGTCAGCTGACTGGGCCCTAAAGGTCTTATGTGTTCTGTTTGGCGAGAACCACACGTATGGTACGACTCGTTTGCACTCTGTGCTCGGGCCGTCAGCTGCCCTGTTCAGGACCTGAGCCACACGGTGCTCGGTGACAGCCAGATCTGAGGTTGGAGAGAGCAGCTGCCCAGAGCCCCCACGCAGCCCCCACGGCCCTCCCCAGCCGAGGCTGAGCCCACACCTGCCCCAGCAGGAGATGTGACGCGGATCTCACCGAGGCCGAAGGCGGCACCCTCCTCCCCCGGGGACGGGCGCTGGGACCCCGGGCCCCGCTGAACGCCGAGGCTGAGCCCGCCTGCCGACGGCACCTGTGCGGGGCCCCAGCCGCACCACACTCGCCGTCTCCAGGATGAACAACGCGACCAGGTACAGGCCGGGGCCTCGCCCTGCCTGGCAGGCCCTGGTTGTCGGCAAAGGGCAGGCGCCCGTCTCCTCACTCCTCTGGCAGGAACTGGCAGGGGGAGGCCGACGCCGCGGCATCTGTTGCGTGGACTAGAGTTTTGTTCTCTGCTCTCAGCGTAAAAAACAGCTTGCACACCACGAGTGCGTGTGGACGAAACAAACTCAGCACAGGACCAGCGGCGCGAGGCGTCTTCTGTTGAGTCCTCAGCCACTGACTGGGTTTTGCGCCTGTGCTGTGGCTGGCGGGTTTCTCCCTCTTGCCAGGGGCTCCCGCTACAACACTGCCCCACCCCCAAGCCAACCCAAGGCTCTCCTGCCTCCACCAGGGCGGGAGGAGAAAGGGCACGCGGGCCCACCTGGGGCCCAGCGTGCTGGGCTGCTCCGAGGTTCTACGTGAAAATTATTTGTTTTCCTCTTATTTGAAAGGCACACAGAGAGATCGTCCATCTGCTGGTTCACTGCCCAAATGCCCACAACAGCCAGGGCGCGGCCAGGCCTAAGCCAGGAGCCTGCGACTCCATCTGAGCTCCCGACGCAGCTGGCAGGAACCACCTGAGCCGTCACCTGCTGCCTCCCAGGTGTGCATGAGCAAGAAGCCAGATCAGAAATGGAGCTGGGCCAGCGCCGTGGCTCACTAGGCTAATCCTCCGCCTGCGGCGCCGGCACCCCGGGTTCTAGTCCCGGTCAGGGCGCCGGATTCTGTCCCAGTTGCTCCTCTTCCAGTCCAGCTCTCTGCTGTGGCCCGGGAGTGCAGTGGAGGATGGCCCAAGTGCTTGGGCACCTGTACCCGCATGGGAGACCAGGAGAAGCACTTGGCTCCCGGCTTCGGATCAGCACAGCGCAAGCCGTAGCAGCCATTTGGGGGGTTAACCAACAGAAAAAGGAAGACTTTTCTCTCCGTCTCTAACTCTTTCTGTCAAAAGAAAAGAAAAGAAAAGAGAAAAGGAACGGAGCTGGGATCAAATTCTCGTACGTGACGTGGAGGACCCGCGGGGCGTCACGCCCACGCCCAGGACCACATGGTAACCGCCGCCCCGACGGTCTCAGCTCTCACACCCCCCGCGCTGGGGGAGGGCCCAGGACTTCTCAGGCTGGGGAGCGCATGCTGCCCCGCCCACACACCTGGTTTCAGGCCCTGGAGACGCCTGGCAGCCGCCAAGGAAGCAGCTGGGCCTGAGCAGGGAGCCGCAAACGTGACAAGCACGGCGCGAGCCGGCTGCCGACGCGAGCAGGTGACGCGCAGGGGCTGCGGCTTCCTCTCTCTCCCCACCAAGGCTTCGCTGTTTGCTTCACAGGCAGGGTAAACACAAACAGAAAATCTGCCAACAGAGAACCTGCTGAACAGAAGCTCACGCCAGGCCCCAGGCCAGACTCCTGCCAGGAGAGCACAGAGCCCCGGGGCGTGCGAGAGCAAGGGCGGCTTCGGCAGGCAGCTGGCGAGGTGCTCACGCCAGCTGGCCAAGGACAGCCGCCAGGGCTCCTCCAGCCTCTCCCCGCAGGGGTCAGAGCGCCACGGCCGCAGCCGCAGCCACCAGGATGGCACGGTTCTCCTCCAGGGCCTCGGAAGACAGGCGCCTGCCGCCTCTCCCCCAGGCGAGCGACCCCCAGCACCAGCACGCCCGGGGCACCGCACCAGGCAGTCCTGGGTGTGAGGGCTGAGAGCCAACGTCTGGACGCACCTGGGCTCCAGGTGACAAGGGAGGGGTCTGACGGGACCCTCCGGACGGCCCGTCACCGCCACAGCTGTTGATGGCAGCAGATCTGCATGTGGGAGAGCTTGCCCGTGTCTGTAACAGCCTGTGAACTAAGAACCTCACCTGACCCACAAACTCACTGGGGGACTGGGCAGATGTGGGGAGCAGGCGGCCACGCTGCCACACCCCGCACGCAGGGCCCAGCCTACTCCTGCTGGGGGACACGGCTCACTGCCCAGGCCTCCGGTCAGCTGGGGGAGGGGGGCTTCCACTCGGCCATCAGAACAGAAGCACACAGCACGTGCAAACCTGTGTCCCCACAGATGTACCGTAAGAGCGAATCCTAAGGAAATAATCAAACCTCCAGAGAAGCACACAGAACGTTCACTGCACGGTCGCTCGGATGCAGACCAGGGGCAACGAGCCCACACGGGGCGTGCACACGCACACACACATGTGCACACGCACACGCGCGGGCGGGGAGGCACTGCCCAGGAAAGCACAGCCCCCGCACAAAGGCTCAGAGGCTGAGGCCCGCGGGGTCAGGGGCTTCCCTCTCAGAGCCCCTCAGTGGTCTCCCCCTCGGCTGCGGGAGCCGCAGGGCCCTTGTGATCAGAGAAGGAAAAGCTCATCAGTGCGCTTCTAAGACAAGCGTGGGCTGGCCCCGAGGCGCAGCGCGTTAGGCTGCCAGCAGCGACGGCACCGTCCCGTATCACCAGTTCTCTAACGCACCTGGGAGGGCAACAGGTGGCGGCCCTGACACCTGGGCCCCTGCTACCCCCGTGGGAAACCCAGATGGAGTTCCAGGCTTCAGCCTGGTCCAGCCCTGGCTGTTGTGGCCATTTGGAGAGTGAACCAGTGGACGGAAGCTTTCTCTCCTCGCTCTCTCCCTCTCTCTGCTTTCCCTCTCCCCTTCCAGCCACTGTGTCTTTCAAACAAACAAAAACAAATCTTTAAAAAAAGTAAAAGATGGGGCCGGCACTGTGGTATAGCGGATAAAGCGGCCGCCTGCAGTGCTGCCATCCCATATGGGCACCGGTTCAAGACCCAGCTGCTCCACTTCCGATTCAGCTCCCTGCTATGGCCTGGGAAAGCAGTGGAAGATGGCCCAAGTCCTTGGGCCCCTGCACCCATGTGGAAGACCTGGAAGAAGCTCCTGGCTTCAGATCAACCCTTCCCCAACCCTTGTAGTCATTTGGGGAGTGAACCAGCGGACAGAAGACCTTTCTCTCTCTCTCTGTGCCTCTCCTCTCTCTGTGTAACTCTTTCAAGTAAATATAAATAAAATTTATTAAAATAAAAAATAAAAATTTTTAATTAAAGTAAAAGAGGTACTTCAACTTCAGCGTTACTATTTTATTTTAAACCAAAAACAAAGTCGAAGAAACACTAAAGAGTCCAAGATACTCGTAGTCGTCTTCAGCTGCTCTCAAAATGAGACACAAACGTCCCAACAAAGCTTTCCTCTCTGGTTAAAGCCGCAGGCGCACAATCCAGCCTGATGATGAACTCAGCTCCAACAAAGTGAGCCCAGGCACCTGCCAGCCACCCCGAGCCTGTGTCGGGACGCCCTGACAGCAGGGACCTGGGCCCCAAGTTGTAAAGGACACCCTGACAGTGGGGACCTGGGCCCGAGCCTGTGTCGGGACTCCCTGACAGTGACCTGGGCCCCGAGTTGTATAAGGACACCCTGACAGCGGGGCCCTGGGCCCTGAGCCTGTGTCGGGACACCCTGACAGCGGGGACCTGGGCCCGAGCCTGTGTCGGGACTCCCTGACAGTGACCTGGGCCCCGAGTTGTATAAGGACACCCTGACAGCGGGGACCTGGGCCCTGAGCCTGTGTCGGGACACCCTGACAGCGGGGACCTGGGCCCGAGCCTGTGTCGGGACTCCCTGACAGTGACCTGGGCCCCGAGTTGTATAAGGACACCCTGACAGCGGGGACCTGGGCCCGAGCCTGTGTCGGGACACCCTGACAGCGGGGACCTGGGCCCGAGCCTGTGTCGGGACACCCTGACAGCGGGGACCTGGGCCTGAGCCTGTGTCGGGACACCCTGAGAGTGACCTGGGCCCCTAGTTGTATAAGGACACCCTGACAGCGGGGACCTGGGCCCTGAGCCTGTGTTGGGACACCCTGACAGTGACCTGGGCCCCGAGCCTGTGTCGGGACACCCTGACAGTGACCTGGCCCCGAGTTGTATAAGGACACCCTGACAGCGGGGACCTGGGCCCTGAGCCTGTGTCGGGACACCCTGACAGCGGGGACCTGGCCCCGAGTTGTATAAGGACACCCTGACAGCGGGGCCCTGGGCCTGAGCCTGTGTCGGGACACCCTGACAGTGACCTGGGCCCGAGTTGTATAAGGACACCCTGACAGCGGGGCCCTGGGCCCGAGTTGTATAAGGACACCCTGACAGGGACCTGGGCCCCGAGTTGTATAAGGACACCCTGACAGTGACCTGGGCCCTGAGCCTGTGTCGGGACACCCTGACAGTGACCTGGGCCCGAGTTGTATAAGGACACCCTGACAGTGGGGCCCTGGGCCCCGAGTTGTATAAGGACACCCTGACAGCGGGGCCCTGGGCCTGGGTTCCTCTTGGGCATCTCCCGATCCCTGAGCCACCTGCAGGTTGGGGTGGAGCCAGGTGGGCAGCAGGGCAGTGGAGCTCTTCCTGCCGCTGACAGCAGGGCTGCCCCGGACACCGCAAACGTGGGCCAAGCCCGGGGGCTGGTGGGCGCGCCTGCCACGGACACGCACAGAGCGGGCTGCTGGACGGGCCCCCGCTGTGCGGGGCGGACGCGCCCGTGGGGCCTGCATTCTGTGGGGCGGGGCGGGGCTCCTGTAGGTGGACAACCAGAGGCCTGAGGACAAGCGAGGAGGGCGCCCCTCACCTCACGCTCGCGGTCACTGAGCAGTGGCTGCGGGTCAGCTGGCCCTCCAGGGAGCCACTGGCTTTCTCCCCGCTAAACACGCAGAGCCGGGCCAGCCCCGCGCCGCACCACGCGTCACCCGCTCCACGGGGACAGAGCCCACACCTTCCAGGTTCAAGCCCACACCTGAACAAGCAGGGCCCTGAACAAGCTGGCTGGGGCAGTGGCCGTGCCCGCCGCTCCCAGACGCCTGCAGTCCCGGGAGACGGACGCACCACAGCCCAGCCGGGGGTCCCTGCCCCTGCGTGCCCACAGCCGCACTCAACAAACCCACCCCTGCCGCCAGCGGCCGGGTGCCCCCTTCCTGGGGGAAGGCCCACGTCCGCGGGGCCACCTGCCCACCTGCCCAGGACCCTGGCCGGCAGCACAGCCCTGCTCCCCCAGACTCGGCCGGGAAGGGCCGCACCCCGCGAGCGGCCCGAGGAATGGGAGCGAACACAGGCCCCCACGCGCAGCCGGGCTCAGCGAGACCCCGCGCCCCAATGAGCCGGGCCAGGCTCCAGGCGGTTCTGGGCGGTTCCAGAGCACTGGCTCCGCCGCCTGGGGGGCCCGCTCCCCGCCACCCCAGCCCCGGGCGCGCTCCGCCGTGCACAGCCCGGCCCCGCCGCGCACAGCCCGCAGCCCGCGCCCCGCCGCGCACAGCCCGGCCCCGCCGCCCGCAGCCCGCGCCCCGCCGCGCACAGCCCGGCCCCGCCGCGCACAGCCCGCGCCCGCAGCCCGCGCCCGCAGCCCGCGCCCACCCCTCCCCGCAAGCGCCTACGCGCCCCGCCCCCTCCGCAGCCCGCCGCCGCCACGTCACGCACGCGCCCGCCCCGCGCGCAGGAAGCCGGAGCGAGAGCAGAAGGGAAGCGGGGCCGACTTCCGCCGCCCCGCCCGGCCGCAGGCCGCGGGGTCGCACCTGGCTGCGGGGCTCCGCCTCGGCCCTCGGCTGCGCGCGTCCTCGCCCCGGGGCCGTCCGGGCCGGAACCGCGTCCGTCGCCTCAGCGCGGGCCCCGCCGCTGCGGTCCGTCGCCCGGGAGCGTCCCCCCGGCCGCGCGCTGCGGTCCGTCGTCCCCCGACCAGGCGCGGCGGGTTCCGGGCTCGGACGTTCCGCCCCTGCCGGCCGCCCGCTGTTCCCCGGAGTGCGGGCGCGGGGCCCTCGGTGTCCCTCGCTGCGGACCAGCGTCCACTCGGCAGCCCCAGCGGGGCCTGGGCCGGGACGGGGAGCCGTGAACCGCCCGGCGAGCAGCGGCGGCTGGGCGGCCGCAGCCGGGGGCGCTCCCCGGGAGGTGCCGCGCTGAGGCCTCCCACCCTGGGACGGGGCCGGGGAGGGATCGCCAGTGAGAAGCCACCGTGGAATGGGGTCCAGTGAGCCCGCCAGCCGGGGCAGCCCGGGAGCGGGACCTGTCTCCCACTGGTGAAGGCAGCCACGGGCAGCCGAGTGCCCGCAGCTCGCCCCCTGCGCTACCAGGGCCTCCGGGACTCCGACTCATTGCCTGGGTCATTTGGCCAGCTGGGGCTGGGTTCAGGGCCCAGCTGTGGCTCCCGTCTCCAGCTTCCTGCTCATGCCCGTCAGAGAAGTCAAGATCAGCAAACCTAAGGCCACAGAGGACCCCCGTCCCCAGCTCAGGGCGGCCCCTCTGCACAGCGTCCACACCGGCCCCCCCCAGCCTTCCCTTCCTCCCCCTCCCCTGGGGCTCTGCTGCTGCTCCCTTTTGTGGCCGAGCTCCCTCTGAACCCCGAACTCCACTTCCTGCCCCTCAGCCTGGCTGCAAGACTGAAGGAAGAGACACCGACCCCCTCCTGGCCTTAAGGACGAGCCATGCAGGAGCTGCATCCTCACCGGTGCTCACGTGCAAACCGGGACACAGCCTCACTGTCCAG